>NW_008581660.1:1008-18307 GCF_000691845.1 Merops nubicus
TGCACATCTGAACGCTGACATCTGCCATCTCCTGGGGCTCCAGGGACCTGACCATCACCATGTTGACGTGGCCAAACTGGTCACCCCCGACATACTTCAGACAAACCCCCGGGGGCCACGCCTCCGTCCCTGGGATTAAACAGAAGAAAGAATTACTGACAGTGCACCAGGAAAAGCTTCGTGGCTGTTTGTGTAAGGCTGGATGAAACACGCTTGTTAAAACAGTTGTGCAATTGTTGAACAGTCAGAGGAACACCAAGATACACAACACGGCCAACAATGGATGCTGAAGATGGACAGTTTTCAGATGAGGCCTAATTGGTCTGTTCTGAGACCAGCAGGACAATTTATGTTTCTGTTTGAATAATCTCTAGGTTATCTTCACACAGAAAAATTCTCAAAGTCACAGTGTAACAGCTGAAGAAAAAATTCAATATAACTGACACACACATGTCACATTTTACCAACACTAGAGACAAAAGATAAGGTCAGATCTACATGGGGGTTTCCCCCCCCACTCCTCATTTCTTTCTGCCTCCTTACATGTAGCTCCTGAGCCCTGTAACATCAAAACACTTATTAACACAAAGTTCTGGAAGCATTTTCTTCCAGGGGTTTGTTCTTTTTTACGCCTGTTAGCAGTCTCAGGAGGAACTAATAGTTTGAGCTGTAATTGAAGAGCTAGTACTATTTTCTACATGGATTTCTTTCCCTTCTCTCAGCCTGGTGCAAAGGTGGAAAGGATTCTGAACGTATGATTTATTCGTGGAGCTCCATGTTTAGACTGCAGATCCTGGGACCGACAGCGTGACCTGGCAATCTGCAGAGGTACAGCAAACAGTCCCTGCGTGCAAGCACAGCCATCTCTGCCAAAGACAACACGTCCTGGGGCAGACAAAAAGCAAAGTGCTTCTGAGACTCGTGAAAAATCAGCTTAGCAGAATTTTCTTTTGCTTCCTCCCCCGTGACGTGACTAAGCCAATGACTCTGCCAATACCTCCTGCTTGGCTGAGGTCAGTGGAAAGGACTAAGGAAAGCCTCACTGGTGGATGCTGCTTTGACTTCTAGCTACCCCAGAGAGCATCCTTTGAAACAACTTGCCTGCCAATTTGATGTCTGTGGCCACTTCAGTGAAGACATGACAGGGACCAGTTTTGTACTCAAGTCTTTATTTGTGGAAGTCACAACCTAGCAGGGAAAGGATGATGTGAACAAGTGACATGGGGTATTCAGAGTGGGGGATGGATTGCTAGAGCTGGAACAGTGCTGAGATAAGGAGGTCTCTGAAAGAGGAGCCAAGTGACTAGCTGGCCTCAGACTATGGCGTGTGGGAGTTGAGGATGAAGTCTCCTCTGAAAAGGCTGGCAGCCCAGCAACATGGTTTAGTTTAAATAATTTATGTGATTTTTATCGGTTTTAATGGCTTTAGGCTTGCAAGGTGCCTAGAACGCTGCAACTGATAAGCCCCATAAAATGAAATGATGATTATGTCATTGTATTTTAGTACACTCATCTCTCAGGAGATGATAAATTGTAGTAGCTGTCCTGCAGAGCCAGCAGCAGCTGGGGATGGAGCGGGAAGGGGAAGCGAGTCTGTTAAATCCTGCTGCTTTCAGCAGTGGTTCTACCACACAAATGGTCTTTTGGCAGACGAGCCAAGCACAGTCCTGGAAGGTATCAGAGCAGGGTATTAGTTTTTAATAACACATCTGAAAACCTGACTGAACCTAGCTTACTGCTTGCACGCTTAACACTGACAATCTCTCAGAGCTCTGCTTGTCATACTTGTCAGACACTAAACGCTTCAGTGTATTTTATGCCTCAGGTATTTTGTATTCTAGAACTTTAGTCATTTAATCAAGGATTCCTGTAGAGCTGTTAAAAACCTTGGCTTTAATTCAGTTATCTACCTAACAAGCAGATATTATCTGGAAACACTATAGTCCTTTGATACTATACCTTAATTAAACCGTAAAATGGTTTTAAAATGCTACAGTCCTTCTTAAACTGCACAGTCATAACACAGCATGTGAAGCTGCACTTAACTCAAACATGCCTCAGCAGCATGGTTTTACCAAGATCTGGCCTCCAGCACCACCGTTAGAGTACAGATGTACATTTTCAGAAGTCAGGCTTCAGCCCACACAGAAGCCAAAACAAATGTTGGCCTCGCCAGGAGCTCCCTTTCCTCATTTTAGAAGGCCCATGGATTTCAGAAGGTGAAACATTACAAGAACAATGAAACACTGCTTGAACTAGGATGTTAAATTAAGGCTAAATTTGCATGCAGGAAGGAGTACAGCAGAGGAACAAGGGAGGAAGGAACTTGAAAGGAGCAACACAGGGGTGTAGTCACCACGCAGACACATTAAGATACAAATAGTGCAGAAACAGGGCCTGTCAAACTCACTACATTTCTAAGACCTCTATTTGACACAGTTATAAAAAAAATTGCCTGTCAATTTGTCACATTACTGGAGTTCAAGCAAGCCATACGTGTCACCTTTCCATTGTCCTAAGTCAAACGAATGGAGGCAAAGCAAACCAAAACAATTAAGCCCTTTCTCTAGAACACAGTCTATAAATTAGTTCTTAAACACACACACCCTCTTCTCACCTCTGTCCTGATAAATACTCCTAGATTTTAGTGTGGTTTTACTCTGCTACACCTTGTTATTCAGCACAAATCCATAGAGCACTCGAGGACAGCAATTATTTACAAACAAATTCTAAACACAGCTGAACTTTCCTGGTGATTCATGATATCATCATGATACTTTGTTGTGCTATCCTTCTTAGAAAAAAGTACAAGCAGGTCAATTAAATTCAGACACACAGCTTAAACATTCATGCAACATCCTGTCATTGCCACACTTGAAGACAAGGTATTCAGCTCTGCATCTGTGGATCTTGTTTTTCTGACTACATCCCAACAGATCAAGCCCTGAGAATGTATTTTGCCTGGTCTCACTTCCTGGATTCCAGTCACTGTTTTGACTTATTTCATTCTGGAATGTGGTCTCTCCAGCCTTGCATCCTCTCAGAGCATGAAAAAGCAATTCTGTCAGAAGTGTACCAAAAAGTAAAGGGGTGTTTGCCACAGCCAGACCATCACATCCCTCCTCCACGGAGAACACAGCTGTCCAGAGCACTGAGTGCCCAGCAAAGGGACTGGCAGAGGAGCCAGTCCCTTGTCCATGTGATGAAGGGTAATGCTAACACAGGCTGCTCATGAGCTAAAGGGCTTTGAGATTAAAAATGACCTCATCACTCACTCCAAAATGTATTTCATCTGCATCAAGTGATCAAAAACATGACTAGCTAATGATTCTTCATTTTCAGGACTAATTTTAATTTTCAGTTAAAAAGAAGATAACAAACCCCCCAACTCATACTTCAATTTCTTTTATCTAGAGGTTCCCTAGAGTTTTTTTTCTCTGCGTGGTGGGACACGGAAGAAGATCAGTGAACTGACTGAGCTGTGCATCTTACCATGAGATGTTTGACCCATGTAAGAGGAATCTGTGCAGGTTGGCAGGCTACCTCCTTCAGGTAGTGGCTGAATGGGGTGGCTCTGCTCCAAGTTATGTGCACACCAACTTCCTGCCTCAAGCCAGCACCTCTTCCACCAGATCTGCCACCCTCTCCCAGAACACACACGACGTGGGCGTTGCTGCAGTCTGAAAGCCTTACCTGTGTTTTGTATCCTCCATGTTTTTGTAAACTGGGTATCAGGAGGGATGGACTCTCCTTCACCTATGGTGACATCTTCAACAAAGGACATGGAGGGTACGTTGATATTTGGACTCTCAAAATCATAGTAGGCTCCAATGGCGGCTTGTAGATTCCTAGAAAGCAAAAAAAGCAGATTATAACCTAAAGTACAGGTGGGTCAGGTCACAGAAAGACAGGCTGGTGAGGGCTAGAAGGGACCTCTGGAGGTCATCTCATCCAAACCCCTACTCCAGCAGCTCACCCACAGCAGGGTGCCCAGGGTCACAGCCAGGCAGGGTTGGGATCTCTCCAGAGCAGGAGACTCCACAGCCTCTCTGGGCAGCTGCTCCAGGCTCTGCACCCTCACCCCAAAGAAGTTTCTCCTCCTGCTCAGGTGGCACCTCCTGGGTTCCAGTTGGTGCCTGTTGCCCCTTGTCCTGTCCCTGGGCACCACTGACCAGAGTCTGGCCCCAGCCTCTTGCCCCCCAGGGCCCTTTAGCTCTTGATCAGCACTGATCAGATCCCTTCTCCGGCTCTTCTTCTCCAGCCCCAGGGCTCTCAGCCTTTCCTCCTCACAGAGATGCTTCAGTCCCCTCAGCATCTTCCTAGCCCTCTGCTGGACTTTAGAGAAGGTGCTTTTCACCAGTTTACATATGTCATCCTAAATAGTTAAGCAAAAATATTATCCAGACTATATTATCTCTGCTGCTCATGTTTTTTTAAACCTTTTATCTGTATCACACATGAATTTCCCAAGATAACAGAGTGCAATATACAGCATCACACTTGCCACAGACACTATTTTAGATGACTTTTCTATTCTGCTTCTTATTTTCACTGGAAATCTTGGAGCTTATGAGTCTTAGAGACCTGTACCCCCTTAGGTCTCTATGAAATATGATGAAAAGTTCAAGAGATACCAAGGGAAGTGCTATGCACCAGCATGTAAACAACAGGGCACTTTCCTTACACCAGCCTTGTTTCCTGAGCCAAGTTCAGGACTGAAACCTGTCCTATTTTGTCACAAAAGGTCCAAGAGGAGCACAAGAGGCACAAAACAGAAAGAACACCCTTATGATAACGCCAGGGCCAAAGGGCATCAGTAGCTACAGATAATGACTCAAGCCTGGCAGCTTCTGAAACATACGGTCATGCATAAGCCATGAGTACTCTAAGACTATTTATTAATCATTAAGTGCCTGCTCAGCTCTGGATAGTCACAACTCAAAGGTACTTATCAACCATTTGAGTCAAAAGTTCTTGCTGAATAAAGAGAACAACAGTGGAAGTGTGTGATATATTAAGAACTTCCAGAAAGCCACAAATGCTATTGATTCTTTAGTCATGGTGTAGCTGAAAATTCATATGATAATTAATTTGAGAAGAGGAACAGTCAAACAGGAAGAGGATTCATGACTCTTAGCTGCCATTCCACGATATACTATTAAGTCATTATGTAAGTGCTTGGCAAGTCATGTAATTCCTCTGTTTACGCATGTCTGGGAGGTTGTGGCCCTAATTTCCATGTTGTGAGTAGGTGCTGTGAGAGTGGAGATGAGTAAAAATCTCCCCAAACACAAGGGGCACACCAGCTGCCTTTTATTCACAATTACAGAAATCCATGTGGCAATTTTGAGCAGGATAGAAATAAAACAAGCAAAAAAAAAAAACCCTTCAGGAACTGGGAGCCACCACTTAGAGCAAAGCCATGCAGCAAGCCAGTCTGAAGCTGCACCACAGGGGTGATACCTGGAGGGTTTGTATTGTGTGGTGCAGTGTCATGTGTCTAAACCAAGGCCCAGGTGAATGCAAGAGAAACATTTGCAGCATGACCCTGGGAAAGAGCAAACACAGGGCTTTTTGGACTGCCTGCCAGCTGGAAAGAGGCTCGAAATGGTGAGTAAGGAAACTGCCTCCTCTTCAATTCCTACAGTGTTCAAGGGGGAAAAAAAAGCAAGCAGACATTCTGGATAAAACCAGAGCTGCAGAGGAGACCTATCCCTGCTTCCTCCTCACAGAAAACACGGGGGACCCGAGGCTGACAGCACTGGAGCTGGGGCAGCGGGGCCAAGGGCAGCATGAGGCAGATCCGCCAGGCCCCCCGCAGCGGGGGCGGCGGGGGCAGGACCTAACAACAGCTGTACCCTTGGGAATCCACCCCAGCGCCAGCAGAGCCCCGTGCTGCAGCCTCCCAGTGCCCTGGCACCACAGGAATGTCCCAGCCACGGCCACCGACAGGCAGGCTGGGCAAACTGGGCCCCACGAGACCTCCTGCCACCAGCACCACGCCGGCTTTGCTGCCAGGGGGAGACAGGAGAGCCGCCCTGCACCATTTCCACATTTAGAACAATGAATTTCAGGCCAGAAACCATTATTCACCTCGAGGCATTTTCTCCTTAGGAGTGTCTGGGCTATATTTAATACAGGCAGCTCACTCGAATGCTACAGGAAGGGTGCATGTCACATTAGCCAATAAATAGAGACAAATGCTCAGTTTTACGTCACCAACCGCCTGTTGCTTATACACTGCACAAGATTTACATAACTCAACAGGGCCGTGCCAAGAGACTCCTGTTCGCTCAACCAGCTAACACCATGATCTAGAGTTTAGTTTTCACTGGGATTTCTTTCTGTATTACAACAATCCAAGGCAAAAGGTATTCTAAGAGCTACAAAAGGCAGCAATACATCTCCTCCTCTCCCTAATCCACTCCTGCGGATTACAGACACGCCACCACGCCTCACGGTGAGGATTCTGCCACTGGTAGTAACGATGCTTTACTAGCATTGAGAGGAGAAATTAGAAGTTCCAAAGGGAAGATTTCTACTCTAATTCTTTGTAAAGCAGCCTGCAGTGTTTCTTGTTTGCTTGGCTGTAAATGTGCTTCAAAAGGTAGTGGGCTATTTGTGCACACAGGCCCTCTGCCAACCCCTTCCCGTCCCTGTGTCAGGTTTCATTGCTTGCTTTGCCATTGGGAAACAGCACCCGTCCTCTGCAGCTTTGAGTTAAAAACTAACTAAAGAAGAACACATGCTGCAAACCAGATTGGCTGCCCTTTTGTGGTCAGATATTCACAAACCCACCCTCCCACCACCCCCGTTTTGATCCCTGTGCGGTGGGTTTTGTTTGGGTGAGCCCTTTTGTGTGTTCAGATACTTTAAACTGTCCCACTAGAGAATTAAAAAGAAACTTCCAGAAACTAAAGAGAAATTGAAAGTGGTAAGAGCCAAAGTCAGGATGACAAAGCAAATCTGAGTTAAGTTCAAGTGCTTTGACACAGAGAACCCTAAGAGAGGACTGGTGGCACTGCTCTGCCTCAGGAGGCACCCAGGGCACCTACAACCAGCTCACTGCCAGCTTTGTTTCCACCCTTTCCAGGAGACATTGCTCTCCCTCCTTCCCTGCCCCTAAAAAAACCCAGAAGCATCAGCTTGAATCTGCATTCCAGCTTTGCTCGGGGAAAAATGAGTGTCATTTGCAAAGGCAAAATCATTTGCAGCCCGATTATTTGCAGGTTCTCCAGACGAAGCAGCACACCCTGCCACCCTGCTCTGCCTTTCCACCACAGGCACAACAGCAGTGGAGTTTACAAGCATTAATGAGAGGTGGCTTCAAGGTCAAACATACTCCAGGCCCTGAAATTTGTCTCTTTCTTTAATAGAACTCTTTTTTTAGGTCTTTACCCTTGTGCCCCAGCTGTAGTTGCACAGCAGCAACTGCAGAGACTTCAGGGACAGGAATAAAGAGTTAGACCCCTGAAAGGAAAGGGGTCAAAAGGCTTTTCCTTACACATCTATGCCTGCTTTATTTTACTCCTCTTAGGTGTGACTTGTACCCCTGGGCTCAGCACCCCACGAGATAAATGACTATTATAAACCAAACAAATCCAGCCAGGGTAATTTACATGACTGATCTCTCCTAATTACAGGGATGGCCAAACGTCTCTTTCTTAACACAGCCCTCCAGGTGTCAGGCCCTCCTTACCTTTCCTAAATTAAGCAATTTTCCCATTTTTAGAGCAGACTGCAACAGTTGGTGGCTCTGCCACCCTTACAGAGCAGGTCTGACAGGGTTTAGGCTCAAACTCCTGAGAAAAGCCTGCGATCAGCAGTGACCCCAGAAGCCTGGGGAGCCTGCCTCAAACCAACACACAGCTCAGTTTTAGTCCTCAGAGCAAGATTCTGGAAAGAGAGAGAGGAGAAAGCAGCAAGTAAAGGTTATAGCTCCATATTATCAACCAAATTCGTTCTAACTATGGGCATTCCAATCCTTCTCCAAGGACATCCCACGACTCTTAGGTGTCAAGTGCTCTTCCAACAGAGCCGGGGAAAGTGTTCCTTAGCAGATCAATTCTTTTGCTCTGCTGCTTTGTTTCAAGCTCAGAAGCTAAATTACAACAGTGAAGTTAAAACCATCTCTGCTAATAGCTCTGGAGATGTCCCTTAACAACTCTTAAGCGTTTGCAAAGAGGTGCTTTATCTTGAGCCGGTCTTTGCCTTCCCAGTTTTTTTTTCCAGACAGCCTTTTGTTATGTTAAACCAATATATTTAGACAGTAATTACGCCCAATTAACTAGGTCACCACGCAGTATTCAAAAATAAGAGAAACGCTTCCAAATCAATTCACAAACTGGAGACCTCTTTACCCCACCTCAGCGTTGTGCAAACAAAAAACAATATACAGGTAATTGGAAATAATTATTTTTATCAATTGAACGAGATACTGCTTTTTTAGGAGGATGAAGAAACAAGAGGCACTGGGGCTTACTCACTGCGGCCTTATGCAAAGCACCTAATCCTCCTCCTACCAATAAAACATAGGATTCTTTCACCATACAGAAGTTAAGCACCTGAGAAAGCAAGCAATGCAAACTGGTCATCCTAACACAGGAGCCAAGGGACACTGGGGACCCGGGAAAGAGATTTTCTCAAAACAGGCAGAGGGAAAGCAAACTGGAGGATTCTCCACCTCCCAGCAGCTGTAATCCCCCCACCTCTGCCCCCAAGGGATGGCGTTTTGGGGTTGTTTTCAGTCCAGCAGCTTCAAGATCTGGACTCGAAAGAAATCCCTTATGAGGTGCAGATTGTCTAATGGATGTGATGACACACAGGAATTCCACTCTAAAATAACACTTACGGTAGAAAGCAATTAAAATTGTAACAAAAGATGTTACAGGAATCTGCAAGTTTTCATTTACTGTCAAATTCTCATGAAAGATCCAAAGAAAAAGTCGGTTTTTTTCTTAAAAAAGAGAGATCTTCGGGGGGCAAAAATTCAAATCAAATCACAGCTTAAGCTCAAAATCCAGCATGGAATTTTTTGCTCTTATTTCACTCTTGCTTGCTCCTGTCCCTTTCTACAGCCACAGCCCCTATCCCCAGCTAAGGGGTGAGTTTCCACACACAGCCAGTACGCAGAGGGCGTTTATTATGTAGGAAGCACTTTGACAAGTGGACTCGGTCACTTGGTGGTGCAGAGGAACTGTAATACAGTCAGTGCCAAGTGACATTTTGCCCGTTCTGTGGAGGAAGGAGAAGCCGGGGAAGGGCCTAAGCTCTAATGTATGTTTCAATGTATGTCCTCAGCACTCACATTCAATATTTTGCCACGAGAAAAGCAACTTGAGTGTTATTCTGCTGATAACATGCAATGCAAAAACTGAGCAGCGATACAGGAGGGTAATAAAACCTCAAGAACTCAACATGTTACATAGAACACCTCGTACTCTTTCCACAACTCAGTTCTCAGCCTTCACAGCCATTTCATTCTCCAAATGCAGTATGTAACCATACACCATAATACCCCATAAGGTGTTAAAAGCAAAGAAATATGCAAAAGAAATAGTGCAGCAGATGGATAATTTCTCACTCCTAAGTAATGGAACATCTCTACATGATACAGGTTGGAGAGACTAAAAATGTATACGGAGAACATCCAAACGAGGCAATCCTAACTCCCCTCTTTTTGCCTCTAGTATCTTATTTGGATTTTATTTGCCCCAGCTCTTGAGGCACTAGATTGGTAATGCCACAGGCCAGGGCACCTCAAACAGCCATCCTACAGCTCCTGGACTGGAGACACCTTGCTCAATGCCTTGGAGGCATCTGAAGGGACTGGGGGCAGAAGACATGCTCCTTACACCACAGGGAAGCACTTCTACCTACAGCCATCTGTTTGACATCTTGAGACACCTTGCTCAATGCCTTGGGAGGCATCTGAAGGGACTGGGGGCAGAAGACATGCTCCTTACACCACAGGGAAGCACTTCTACCTGGAGTTTTCAATTCAAACGATTTCATTGCAGATGACACCTGGCAATTAAGTAGAAAGTCTCAAGATGCTTTGAAAAACTGGAATTTTAATCAGTGAATAGCTTTCAATAGATGTAACTCCAAAAAGCAGAATTTGTGTTATCAGTTAGCTTCATTCTTGACCTTGCTTATAATGTTGTAACCACGAGGTACGGAAACTACCTTAGAAGACATCAGATGATATAAAAGGACCACTGAGGGAGGCTGAAAGCTTTAGGGTGGATTTACACAGCTGAAGGAGGGGAATAAAAAAGCACTGGCTAATTTGAAATGTATTTTCTCATGTGAGGCCATAGAAAAACATTTCATTGTGCTGGCTGAAAACACCAAGTTCCAAACACAAACGGGATGTTGCAGGGAGAAGACAGAAACCTGCAGCTACTGGAAGCAACACTCTGCAGGGAAAGAACGGGAACATCCAGAACATCCCAGCAGCTGAAGCCTCCTCAAGCAGGTGGTCAGGAGCTTTAAGTGTGGGGTAAAATATTTGGAGAATGTCACAGCAGGAGCTGCTCTCTGCTTGCTGCTCTTGAAAATGGGCAACAGCTCTTCCCAGTGGAAAGTAATCAAGAGCTGTCAGGATGCAAAAGATTCTGTAACTGCTAATTCCTCGGTATAAACTATGTCACCAATCTATAATTGTCTGCATTAAAGGGGGATTAAGCTGCAGAAACTGCCCGAGAACAAGTTGAGGCATGTAAAGCAGCCCAGCTGGACTAAAATGATATTGTACCCAATTCCTTCTGCTACAGTTGTCTGCTTACATTTCCCTTTCACATGCACCCAGTTCTTAAACATTTTGTAACCTGGAGCACAGCACAACTGCAGCATGCTCCATAGTTAAAAATTAAATATACTGTAAATATACAACAGTTCACACGTACTAAGATGACACCCACTATGCTCTGAGTTGGCCACAACAGATTAAAGAATTTATTCTCTGCAGCTCAGCCATGGGGTCGAATGTCCCTGTGAGCACCCAGCAGCAGCCACAGCTCGGGGATCACCTCTCTGCTCTGCTGTTTTGGTGACAGAACCTCAACAACTACAAGACCTGTTGCCACAGCGGTTCATCAATGGGTTTAGAGTAAGAACAGCAAGTTTAAATCCTTAACCTCTCTCTTCCCTACTGAACTTTATCACAATTCAAATGATTTTCTAAACCAAGTGCTTCACCCTTCTCAACAGATTCAGTTCAACTGGTCACCACCTACAAATTTGAATTTGACTAGAGCCACGTTAAGGCCCAGATGACTTTAAAACCTTCCCAGGTACTGAGGCAAAGCAATAACACAAGACTGCTACATTTTTATCAGCTGATATATAGAGAACCAAAGGAACAGGACTTTGCACCCGCTGCTGTCATTTCCCCAGTAGATGTCTGGATGACTCCTGAACTAACTCAAAGGAGTTTCCAGGGAAGGAGGACTGACCTGGTGAGAGATCATCTCTGAGGTTCCCTGCCTCCTCCATGACACAAGGATTCCCCTCACTGCCCACTCCAAAGGCAAGGACTTAAAAACTAAGTGGGAGATTTATATAGAGCAGGAGCAAAGTTTTCCTTAGATTTGTCTGAATGTGGATGAGCAGAAGGGAAGTCAGAGGAGCCCCACAGACAAACAGGGACAGCAGGGACCCATGAACTCTGCTCAGGTAGAGCAATACCCACAACTCCCCACTCCAAATGCCGTGACTATCTCTGCAGCAAATCCAACACCACCAACAGAAACAGGAAAGAAGGGTTTAGGGAAGGAGAAAATCCTACTACTTATTGGTTTTATCCCACCTTCCTTTTGACTCTAACATGTGGAGAAAAAAAAGGAACTCTCAGGAAATGAGGCAAGAGAGAACATCTGCTGACAATCAGATGAGTTCCCTGATAACAGTTGATTAGTTTACTGGACATCAACAACAATGTTGCCTTCAGACAGCTGAGGAAACCAAATTAATTTGTTCACACTTTGGTCAGGATTTGCAAATGAAAACTAAAGCAGAGATCTTGATCAAAGACCAGACAAGAACAGACTCTTCCCCCCACAACAAAGGTACAACCAATACAAATCTAGCACCGTATTAGGTCTATAATCAGAAGCATTTGATCAGTAATAGGAAAGATGCATATAAAGAATTACATAAACCCTGTGTTTTAAGAGCTCAACAAAATGGGGGGGGGCTTGCAGATGTTTAAGTGGGAATAAAACTGCTGGTATTTTAAGAGCAGCAGTTAGTTGTGGTGAGCCCCTGTACCAATCCCTTAGACCCACACAGTAATCAGGAAAATCAGCTTTTGATACAACCACACAATCAGAGGTTTCGTGGTGCAGCTAAGGCCCCATATTCCACCCCAATATTTATATCCTGAGTGGCAACGCCTTAAAACTTCAGGGCTGCCATGTCTGACTTTGTATGTCCTTGTATTTGCCTTCTAGAAATGCTTTTTCCTCTTGATTTGAGGCTGGTAAGTTAAATTCTCTGTGTTCTGACATCTTACATAAATATACCTCGGGTATTTCTCTGAACAGTGCCTGTACTCTAGCACTAATAGCAAGTGTAAATAGATATGTTTGCATCCAGAGAGTCAAGTTTTCCCTAAAGTAGCATCCTACTATCTTTGTTAGAAAGCAAAAATTAAATGCTTCCACAAAGTCGGAGTAAAAGCAATGAAAAACACCAAGCCTCTTAGTTAAAACATGCCCTTAGGCTCCCAACCAAGTCCATCCACTACAGGTGGTTCACTTGATAGAAAGAATTTGATGAGCCCACCCACAGGGATAAAAACAGGACTTCATAAGGCCATTTTAATTTTGTTAAATTCTGTTCTTCAAGACCAATAAAGCACGTAGAGAAAAGAGTTAGATACATTTCTTCACTATGCTCGAAAATTTGAGATTTCTGATGTAAAAATCTGTATCACCCCACTGGCCAATCCCTACCCCACCTTGGCTCCTCACACTCACACACATACAGAAATGCTCTAACATTTTACACAGACTAGAAAGAGCTTTTACAGCAGATTTCTGTAGTATTTTCAGAGATAAACTTCAAATATTTTTGTGCAAAATGTCATGCTTAGAGTACTAGTTAAGGCATGATACAACTACCAATTCTTATCAGCATATGAAGAAAACTGAGGACCTCCAGAAGGGATCTGACTATCTTACATATAATGACCTCAAAAAGACCTTTCTCACCAGAAAGCTTGATCAAAAAAGGCTAGGGTTTGCAACAATAAAACTTTTTTTCCCCACACACAATGGAAACCATCATTATCTGACACATTTCAATTAAATATCACACCTACTATGCTAATAAAAATTCAGCTTTCCAAACAAAAGCTAGAAGGAGAATGTAAAGAAATATGACATGTAAATTACTGACATATACATACATTAAGTCTTCCAAATTAGGAATCCCTTCACAGCTAACTGTGCTGAAATATGGATTTCTAAAATTTTTTAATTTAGCTACTTCCAATCCCATTAATTCCCTTTCTCCCAGAATTAGAGAAAGCTCCAAGCCTTACGCTGCAGCCTCTCACTCTCAAAGTTGCCATCATCTCCAATTAAAGAAAAACAACTCCTCTTCCTTGTCACAATACAACTTCCATACCAGCTTTAGAACAACCTAATGACTTTTATGAAACGGCCTCAACTGAGTGTCAACAAAACCCAACAGGCACATTCTGTGCACTTTCCCCTGCTCTTAGGTTTGCACTAATCCACATTGCTCAGAACCAGGCAGGGCTGGGCTCACACTGCAGAACTTTTGGTTTTCAAGTGTTTTCATGAAATCAAATCTGTTCTGGTGCCACCTATCCATAGACCTACATCAGGTAGGAGGAGTGTGAGTAGATATTTCGGCACAGACTCATTCAGCATCAGCTGACCTGAACAACCCCCATTTTTAAAACATTAGCACAAAGGGTTTTCAGGAGGAGTTTCTTCTGTCGGTAGACCGAGCGCAGACAAGTTCAGACACGTTCCTGGCCACACTATCACACCACGCTGCAGTCAACACCTGGAACTTGACTTCACCGCAAAAATCCCTCCGAGGAGCCCCCTGCCTCAAAGCTGCGGGATGTGCCTGGTCCGCGGGCAGCCGGCGCCCGCATTGCATAACATCTGGAGGGGGCAGGGAGAGCAGAGCCGAGCCTGCCATCCGTGGAGGGTGCATCTGACTATCTGAGATGCAGCGGCAACCAAACGCCCTCCCAGCCACGCCGCCTGGCCTCTCCTCCCCAGGAAAAAGTGTCTCGGTGCCAAAAGATCTTCTGGGGAGCTTCGGTTTTGGCTCCAGGCCAGAAGTACAAGCTCAACCTAGCACTCTAAAGCTTCCCAAACTTTGAGTGAAAAATAAAGAACTAAATTAGCAAAGAGGGACAACGTGCTGTGCTGTTAAAAAACCTGCAGCCAGGACTCTCAAAAAGTCCAACTGATGTAGCAGAAAGTAAAGAACAGTCCACAAACAGAACTCGGTATGTAATTAGAAAGAGGCAGAACTCTAGGAAAGTGTTTAATAAACACCAGGGGAAAAGACAACTCGCCAAAGAGCTTAACCTGTCTTTCTTGAAGATCAAGGAGCAGTCTCAGAAACTTCACATGCCTCTGTTCCACCTGAAGCATTTTTGCAGCCTTGTGAATAAAACCATCCTGCAGTTTCTTAGCACAGTTCCAAATCTGACAGAACTTGGAAAGCACATCGAGCAATTCCAGGTAAAACACAGAAATGGGCACTTTTAAAACCTACTTACAAGTACCTGTATTGCTCCATGATCAACCACTAATTTTTTTTTTCAGCAAATTGACTGAACAAGCTATTTTAAAAGAATTCCTCTATTCCAGCAGAACAGCACCTCCACTTTAAACACAATTACTCACGATACTATTGGAAATATCCTTCCCAAACTCATTATAACTCACGTTACTTATTACACAACTTGTGGAAGGTGCACAACAGGGAAGTAAGTTCAGGTCTGGAGATGATACAGTTAGCAGCAGCTTGCCAAAAAAGTTCTAGTGCAAATTATTTATGTCTTTGTTAATCAACCCATCCACGGACACGACTAAAGAGAACTCAGCCCAGCAAGTGCACTGGTGAGCCCTGCCATGAACTTCCTCACCACACCTGCAGCTGAATGGGAATCCTGGCACAGAAAAGGAGTGAAGGGACCATCACTGCATGAAGGCCCCAAGCCTTTAACAACAGGAAAAGCAACCTGAGTCTCACTGAGACAAATTACTTGCAGGCCAGACCGGTGATAGAAGATTCTGACCCTAATCCTAGGCCACAAAACCCAAACTCCCTGCCTAACATCACCTGGGGCAGCAGGGATTGCAGAGGGCCCCTCAGCGTGACTGAAGGAAAGGTGCTTGCAGAAAAGGAAGATGTGTCTTGGCTGCAGCTTTTTGCAATGACTGAGAGGAGGTGGGTGTGTCTGGGCCCATGAGCACCTGAAGAAGAGGTGGGAGTTGGAGAACGGGACAGAGCCAGGGAAGCAGAACTGCAAATGGCAAAAAAACCAGGCACAGCCACTGGTCCTATGGACCAGGAAAGTGGCAAGAACACCCGAGGAAACCGAGTGGCAAGTGCCAGCACAGCCAGCCCAGCACCCTGCCCAGAAAGGTTTGACTTGCCCAGGCACAGAGCCCAGGCTGGGAGCAGTCACACTACACCCTGAGCTGATTTCCATACACTCTTCTATACACTACACCAACTCCACAGGTTTCCTTCTTACACCCCCTCACCCATCTACAAGGCTTATCGACTGTACTCCAAAAAATTTTGAAAACTTAAGGTTTTCAGAACCAAACTAGCCACTGGTGTTGTGTACCTGAAGCTATTTTAATAACTTTCTTCAACTGTAATTAAAGGGGTTTAAAAAGTCAGTTATAATTTTGTATTGAGATACTGTTACAAGAAGAAATTAAATACTCCTGAAGAAGAAGGAGCTTCTTCCACACAAGGTTATAATTTTATATTGAGATACTGTTATTTCAAGAAGAAATTAAATACTCCTGAAGAAGGAGCTTCTTCCACACAAACCAGGAAAGACATAGATATATATGGTGTCCTCACCAGTGGCTTTCAGGTTCAGATCCCCCCAACTTCCTGCTCTCCCAGGGAGCATTACACAAAACCTCACAGTATTACACTCCAGTTTCAGTAGTTTTATTCCTATTATCAACGCATGAATAAAGGAAAGCTTCTTCTGCTGGGAATCACTTCTCCAAGGCAAAGCCCTGAACTCCTTACCAGAGACCTTCCTTCGAGCTGTCTCAGCTTACAAAGCACATGGCATTATTTGCTATTCCCTTACTCCCTCTGCAGATGCAAATTTGCCAACAGGCCTCAATACAGAGCTCTAGGAGGGAACGATGAAAGGGAAAAGGTGACAAAGTTTTCTTATTACTGTTTATTAGTAAAACTCTTCTGCACAAGTTTTTCCCCTACTGTTGATATCATCCTTCACCTGGATGAACACAAACCTGAAGTTTCTAGGTTTGATGTTATACCACTAAGGAAAAACAGTAACTACAGCATAGCTAAATAACCTGTTAACTGAAATGGAAAACACTCTGTTCTCCTGCACCCATCGCAGCGAGGATACACAAACCTAACACGAGGCTCACGTTCTGCAGAGTGCTCCAGACCGTGTTAGAGATAGCTTAAAAGATGCACGTGGTACCAACAAGTCAAACCTCACAATTCAGGCAGCAGCAATTTCACAACGTTCTCTTGCAGTCGCTGGGCCACTAATGCTTCCAGTTTCTGTTTTTCACCATTATACTGCATATTTCCTATGTTTTTCTCAATCTGCTAGATTCCCTGATAACCTGTAGCCAGCTTTTTTTTCCTAAAGCAGGGCCGGAGAGCCTTTGTAAAGCCAAAATATATGTTGAAAATCAAAGTATTTAGGCAGAGACCACTAGTTTTGCAAGCAGACACTAAGTTTTTACCAAACACCCAACTTTCACATAGAGACCACAACAGCTTTAGGACTTCCACAGAGCTTTCTCCCAGACTCTTCCCTCCTCCTGACGCCTGCTTTAGGGTCGAGGGCACCAAACCCCATCCCTGAATCCAGCTCCTCCTCCCGTTCCGCAGAGAGAGCCCTTTAAGAGCTGCCGGGTCCGCTAGATCACATGCCCCTCTTCCTATCAATTAGTCACTCTTTAACAGCTCTGCAGCCCTTTGACCGCCGAGCTTCCTCGAACTGGCGAAATCGCAGCCCCAGGCTGGCGAGGGCCGGTGAACCCGAGCCCCTCCTCGGCCC
>NW_008581661.1:0-366 GCF_000691845.1 Merops nubicus
TCTCGCAACCGAGCGAGAGCTTCCCCTCCCCTCGCCCCCCCTTCCTCCCAGCGCTCCCAGCAATGGTTCATTGTACTGGGCGGCCGCTGGTTCACCCGCCGGCATCGCTCGCCCGAGACCATCGCCCGCCCGTCCCGGGGGGCATCAGGGGCACAGGGTGGCATCGAGGGGTCCCACGGCACCTGCCCATGGAGGGGGCACTGGGGGAGGCAGGAGGGCATCGAGGGGTCCCACGGCACCTGCCCGTGGAGGGGGCACTGGGGGAGCCAGGAGGGCATCGAGGGGTCCCACGGCACCTGCCCATGGAGGGGGCACTGGGGGAGGCAGGAGGGCATCGAGGGGTCCCACGGCACCCGCCCGTGGAGG
>NW_008581661.1:685-1012 GCF_000691845.1 Merops nubicus
GGGGGCATTTGGGGGGGGTCAGGGTGGCATCGGGACGTCCAACCACTTGCCCGTGCAGGTGGCATGGAGGGGACAGGGTGGCATGGAGGGGTCCCACCATCCTCCCATGGAGGTGACTCTGGGGGAGGACACAATGGCACCGGGGGCTTCCCTGTCCCCAGCAGCACATGGGGACACTGCTGCAGCTCCCCGTCTCTACCTGCTGGGAATTTTGGGGTGTCTGTGGGGATACTGGGCTGTGTGGGATCCCGCTCTGCTCCCAGGGGCAGCCTGTGCCCAGTGGATGGCAGGGACAATGTTTGGGGGGCCCTCACGTGTGCCCCCAGG
>NW_008581661.1:1107-1367 GCF_000691845.1 Merops nubicus
TTGGTCTGCAGCTCCTGGCCAGCTGAAGAAGTGGCTGTGGCCACCAGTAGCCCAGCAGGGACTGGAGCCCTTCCCTACTCCTCGCCCAGGGAAACCTCCTGCTGGGATGAGCCCAAGACTTGGCATCGGTCACACAAACTTTGGCAAGCTCTGGGAGAGGGGGTGAGGCCCCCAGCACCCTTCCTGAGCCCCCCAGCACTCCTCCTGAGCCCCCTGCACCCTGCTTGAGCTCCCCAGCACCTTGCCTGAGTCCCCCAACA
>NW_008581662.1:0-309 GCF_000691845.1 Merops nubicus
GGTGCCCAAATGCTGGGGGTGCTGGGGGGGTGTCCTGCTCCTCTGAGACCCCTGCACCCAGGGGAGATGCTGCAGTGTCCTTCCAGCAGCTGGTTCCTCTGGCTGCTTTGGGTGCGTTTGCCCTCTGGGCTCTCCAAGGAGACTGTCCCTGCTCTGTGAAGCACGTGTGTCCCCAATAGGAAACTAAACTTGGTCACAACCTCCTGGGTATTAACTGTCCTTTCTCGTATTGGACTAAGTAGAAGGAAGGATTTTTTGAGGGTGGTGAGCCCCTGGCCCAGGCTGACCAGCGAGGTGGTCGCTGACCCA
>NW_008581662.1:436-2832 GCF_000691845.1 Merops nubicus
TGCAGATGTCCCTGTCCCTGCAGGGGGTTGGACTGGATGACCTTGAAAGGTCCCTTCCCACCCAAACCACTCTGTGGTTCTCTACAGAGGCAAACCTCATGCTTCAGGTTATCTTTATGTTCAGAAGTTTTTCTGGAGGAGTGATGCTCTCCCTTTGCTGGGCTCCCCAGGTGAACACGCAGCTCTACAGCCTGAAGGAGAAGCAGCAGCTGGCAGACCTGGTCAGCACCATGCTGGCCTACAACCTCACCTACCACCAGGAGCGCCTGCCCGAGGGCCAGTACGTCTACAAGCTCGACCCGTAAGTCACAGAATCATTTGGGTTGGAAGAGACCTGTCAGATCCTTGAGTCCAACCCTCCCCCAGCCCTGCCAGGTCCCCACTGCCCCGTGTCCCTCACACCACATCTCCATGGCTTGGAAACCCCTCCAGGGGTGGGGACTCCACCACTGCCCTGGGCAGCCTGGCACAGCCCTGGGCAACCCTCCAGGGGAAAAAGTTTTTCCTAAGTCCTGAGGCTGGGGAGAAGATGGAGGGGCCAAAAATAACAGCAGAGAGTCCAGGGATGAGTCTGAGCCTGAGAACATTGTGGCATTGAGTTGGTTTTTTGCTCAGAGTTGGTTTTTTGGCTCAGAGTTTTCTCCAGCACTGGCAGCAGGGTTGGCAGAGCTGCCTGTGCCAGGATGGCTGCAGGGACCTGACCTCCTCTGGTAGCAACTCTTTGGGATTGATCTGCTTTTTTGCTTTATTTTATTTTAAAGGAGGTGCCTGGGAGACTGAAGCGGGGCTGGTTTGGCTTTAATGGGATTAAAGCAAAGGAAGCAGCTGCCTTTGGCTCTCACCAGAGGGACTGAAGCTGCTGGGGGCTAGTGGCAGCAGGGCAGAGCAGGTCCACCCGTGGCCACAGTTAATTCCTGTATTAACAGCCAGCTATTGCTGGCCTAGAGTCTCCCTGTGCTTTACAGAGCCACGAAAGCTCCCAAGGCTCTGGTGAGGCAATACAGACCCAACCCCAGCTCAGAGCAACACTAATGTCTTCCTGGTGCAAAGTTAATTACCAAAATTAGCCTCTGTTAAATGAAGCAGCTCTGTCTAATTACAGTGAAGGGCTTTATTATTTGCCCCACACACACATATGGAAGGGGCTGCAGGGAGCCACCATCCCCTGCCCTCCCCACGCTGGGCTGTGACCCATGGGGAGCCGTGGGGATGGTGGGAGCCCCGTGGCCCAAGCAGGCACGTTGCTTTGCTTCACCTGCCTTGGTTTTGGAAGTTCTGAGCCTGTTTCCTGGCCCTGTGCACGGGGTGTCACATCCTGGTGGCACCTGTGAGTGGCATCTCTGTGGCACACAGAGCTGTTGTCAGCAGCAGACCCGGTGTGTTTACAACTATTAAAATCACAGACCTGGCAGCTGATTTCTAAATGACTGCAAAGCCACCTGACGTAGGAGTTTGCTGCCTTTATTTTCAGGGGAATGATATTGGATGTGAAGAAAGCATGAAATATTTCCAGCTGGCAGAGAGGAAGGGCCCCAGCTGGCTCCTGAGGGCTGGGGCTGTGCCTGGGCTTCTGCTGCCCTCAAACAGGCCCTACCTCCAGATCTGCTGCACCAGCCTCTTTACAAATAAAGCTGCTCTGATTAACCCAAATTCCTCTTCCTGGCCACATCTCGATTAAACAGCTCCCCGTGGGCACCTCGGGGTTCACCTGAGGGGCTGTTGGTGCTGCTCGTGCCCGAGCTGGGATGGGACTGTGGCTTTTTGAGGGCAATCTGTTCAGCACAGACGTGGCTGCCATTTCCTTCTCTGCCATTAAACCCAGGATTAAAAAAAATCACATAATCCCTCCCGAGGTCCCTGCAGCAACCTGGCTCTGCACGGCCAGCACCCCTCACTGGGCATCTTCTAGTGCACAGGGAGGGGGCAGTGCTGGGGAAACTGAGGCACCGTGGCTGGGAGGGATGGGGCTGGGGGTCTGCTGGGTCTCCCCGTGCCCGGGTGCAGTCGGCACACGCTGCCTTCCTGGTTTTTTTGCCTTGGGTTTCATTTTGGGGAGGTGGATTTCTCCTCTCTGCTTGCAGGAACGTGGAGGACGTGTGCCGGTTCCCCGACCTGCCGGCCCGCAGGCAGCTCACCTACCAGGCCAAGCAGCTCATTGCCAGGGAGATTGAGCTGGAGAAGATGAGGAGGATGGAGGCGTGGCTGCAGGCACGGAGCCTGCCCGAGGTGAGGAAGGCTCACGGTGTCCCCAGGGCTCAGGGGTGGCCGTGGGTCTCTCATTGAGGGGGGGGATAAAGTCCCCGGGGCTGGCGTGGGGACCTGGTGTTTCCAAAGCAGCCAGGGCTTTAAGTCTTACATCACAGTCTGTGAGTTCCTCAAGGGTGGCAGCAGAGGGG
>NW_008581663.1:0-272 GCF_000691845.1 Merops nubicus
GCGGTGGGCTGGCGAGTGATGCCTGGTGCTGAGCAGGCTGGGCCTGAGAGCAGTGCCTCGGAGGGGGCATTTCATAAGCGGGTGACTCTGGAGCGAATCGCCTCCTGGTGTATGGCGCATGGGCCCTGGGAAGTGAAAGACTTGGACAAGGCCATTGCAAGGACCATTCTGTTCCCTGAGCCTCTGTAAAGGCGGCCTGGGGCCGCCTCAGGACCCAGCACTGGGGAAGAGCCATGGAATGCAGAGTGCCTGCAGTCAGCCTTTGTCACGTT
>NW_008581664.1:0-257 GCF_000691845.1 Merops nubicus
ATAGGGGCTGGGGTATAGCTGTGCCCCAGCTATAGGGGAAGGGGCTGAACTCCCCCTGTGGGTATCAGGGGTGGGACAGGGCCAGACCGCACTACAGAGAGGGGATCCGGGAGCCTGTGCTGTAGGGGCTGGGACACAGCCAGACCCAGGCTGTAGGGGTGAGACCCTGTCCCCCAGGCTATAGGGGTGTGACCCTGTCCCCCAGGCTATAGGGGCAGGAGCTGAGACCTTCCTCCCCACATATTGGGGCTGGGACA
>NW_008581664.1:363-801 GCF_000691845.1 Merops nubicus
GCTGGGCAGTACTTTCCCCCCCCTGCCATCTATAGGGGCCAGGCTGCAGCTAACTCCTCCCCAGCTATAGGAGGGGGGCTGTAAATACCCCCCCATGGCTGTGCCCCCTCTGTGGGGGTGAGCTGCAGGCCCCTCAGCACTACTCGCCCAGGCTGCACGCTTGGTCTCACCCCAACCTGGGGTCCCCTCAGCCCCCCGGGGGGGTCACTGCTGACCCCACAGCTCCACTGCTGACCCCAAACAGAAGGAGAGGGGGACGCTCTGGGGGTCTGGATGGGATTCCTGGCTGCAGACCCTTCCTGCTGCCTTTCTCCACACTCTGCATCGTGGGGTTGGGGTCTTTTAATCAAAGCTTTGCTCAAGTGCTGCCATGAACCTGCTCATCACGGGGCTCATTCGGTCTGTGCCAGGGGGTCCGTGTCTGGGGGCCGTGCCCAG
>NW_008581665.1:0-6805 GCF_000691845.1 Merops nubicus
GCAGCGGGAGCCGCGGCAGTGAGCCTGGCATGCCGATCTGCAGATTAAACCCAGAAGTTAAACTGTAAGCCGGGGGGCAGCCCCCCTTCACAGCAGCCCAGTGACTAACGTGGGGTCTCAGGGCCAAGCCCACGGCCCGCCCGGGACCCTCAAGGAGCTCACTGCAGGATCCAGGGCGACAGAATTGCTCTGCACAAGTGTGTGCTGCATTTTTCAGCGTTGTAATTCACCATATGTGTGTGTGTGTGTGTGTTCTCCCAGTCCTCAGCTACACAGTATAGCCGTGGAATAGCTGTTAGCTGGGACTCTAAGGGGCTCTGGAAGAATGAATGGTGTCAGCCTGACAGTGAGATGCTGTGGTTGGTTGGATGGCCAGTGGAGATGCTGGAGCAAAATTTGTCATCACCAAGCTGGGCAGAAATTGGCACAGGAATTGTGTGAAGATTTTAAATCAGCTTTGCACTATACCCACTCTTGTCAATCCCCTAGAATAGATTTGAGGGGCCCAAGGTTTATTGTGCCTTATGTTCAGATTGTTAGGACTCACACTGGGACTTTATGGCCACTTAAGCATTATAATGGTATTGCTATGTCCTTTTCCCCCAAGCCTTCTGAACTGTGGGAGAGGCATAAAAAGGCAGTGGTGCACTGGACACCAACCCAGAGCTCACTGGATGGCTGGCATTGCCACAGGATACAAAAAGGCTGAAATAGAGACTGCCGGGGAGTGCAGTATAACCCTGCCAGCAACATGTTAACTTGCTCAACAGTTACCAACTCTGGGTGATCAAAGCAGTTCTGCAGCCAGGACTGGCTACATGGGAACCGAGAGTCTTTGACTCAGGCTGTGGAGTGGGAAAGGTGCTTTGTACTTAGGATCTTGTGCTGGATTTGGATTTGAGATGGAAGCCCAAAGATTAAAATGTTTGAGACTAGTCATTCTCCTGCAAGAACTACCCAGGCTTCCACATGTTACTGCTTCAAAACGGAGCAGGCAGGCTCTTGTGTTCAAAAAAAGTTTTGGTTACAGCCCCTTGTTAGTTTAATTTTAGTTCTTATGAATTGACATATGGCAGGCATGATTTTTAATTAGAGCTTTAGCTGCATTTTACTGGTAGGGTTGCAGAACACTGTGGAATTTACATTAGGAAAAAAATGCTCTGTCGGTAGAGTACAAGGATGTTTAGTAATCAGAGTGGAAAGTTAACTTTGAAACAAATTGGCAGCTGATCAGATAAAATTCAAATCGGTAACATTTGTGTTGGAAACCAGCTCAGATCTGGGAAAAATGGAATCCAAGCTATTCTGTTCCTCTTGCCGAGGAACTGACTGGTGAACACACTGTGCACATCAAGCTTTGTGTGTAACACCCCCTACAAAAACAAAATTAATACTTTTACAGGGTTATCTGAGCATTTATCTGATTCCTTTTCACATTAGTGTAAAACTAAGTATTACTTTGAAGAGAAGTTTCCTTACGTACTTTACCAAACAAACAAACCTCCTTTGCCAGTCAAAAACTAAAGGTCAAAAGTTTCCCCCCTTTGTTTTTCTTCTGGATCAACAGGGTGTAATAGAGAGATAGGGAGGGATGTTTTGCTCCTCTGCGTTTGTTCTTCCCGGTTCATTGTGTGAACCCTTTCGAGCACTGAAAGAGTTAACGCTGTGTTCAGGCCTCAAGCAGCAAACGCATTTAAAGCTCAGTCCAGCACTCACATGGTTTGTATTCTTGCGCTGCTGGAGTGGTGTGTTCATGGCATCTGGTTCCCTGGCAACAGCTTTCATTGGCTCAATCAAAGCCTTTTCTTCCTAAGAAAGCTCCCACTGTGACACCCTACCACCACCACTAATCACCATCTTAACCGAGTGTTTAAGATGCAGCTGGTATGAAAAATAGTGCTTGTGCATGGGAGAAGATTAAGAGGCTACCTTGCATGGTACACCTGCCCTGGAGAGCGCCCGCACTCTTTGGTGTTGGGCATACTGGAGGGCGTCCGCTTTCCTCCTGGAAGAGATGAGGCACCAGTACACCAAGAGCCTGCTTAGAAATAATCTTTTGTTAGGCAGAAATCCATAAACCTTTGTGCCTAGTGAATAGTCATTTCCTCTTTGCAGCTGAGATGGTGTTTGGGCCTCTGTGCTATTGACAGGGGGCAGAAGTGGGATGTAGGGGGTGTACAATAAAATCCATATTGTTGAAGCTGTCTCCCCTGACAAGGAGGAAGCAGGAAGAAGTCTCCCAACATGTGCACTGGAGAACAATGGAAGCAAAGAATTCACATTAAGCCTCCTCAAGGGTTACATATGTTGGGATTTCTGGAGATTGGGAGTTTGCATAAAAGTTGAGAAAGCCTGTAGCAATCACGCCTGCCTGCGTCTGGCAGATTTTGGCCTAGAGAGCAATCGGCAAGCTTGGGCATTACCATGCTCTGCATCATGCTCCCACTGTTAGAAATGTTGTCCTTTTGAACTACTGAAGCTCTCACTGACTCAGCAACTGACAGAAATTCTTCCCTTATTTTCCTAGTGTTGGAGATTACCTTGGAGGATGCTCTGTAGCCATCAGAGACCATTGCACTAGGAATGGCACAGCTAGAGCAGAGCTGTAGGTGAGGGTAAGCACAAGGAGAGAGCATGTGTGTTGTAATCTGCATGCTGCAGTGGTTTTACTTGTTTACCAGGCAAAGCACACAGGCCAGGCAGCCCCCTCCCTCCTTTGCTTATCTCTGTGCTGTTGCACAGGAGAGTGAACACAGATTTAAGAATGTGGGTTGGAGAACACGTATCATCTTCAGCAGCATGACTGTAGTCATGAAATACCCTGCTAGGGAATGTTAGACTGAAACTGCCAGCTGCGGCTAGGTTTTAAGATAAACTACAGTCTCCTGATAGAGCTCTTCCCCGAGTTCATCCTTTGTTTTAACACAGTAAGTGGATATATGCCTTTGAGGTTGGGCAGAGGGGAGAAGGAAACCTCGTTCTGTGGGACACTGCTGTATTTGGCGTAGAGAGACTGAGGCAACACACGCATGAGAAAGAAGACAGGGAACACAGTCTTGTGGTTAAGCTGCTATATTGAGACTTGGAATTTGGGTGTAGCTTCCACCTCTGTGTGGCCTTGGGAGGGTCTGGACATAGGCAAAATAGGCAATTACTAAGGGCAGCCAAACCAGAAGCGAAGCTGTGGTGACTCCTCTGGCTGTGGCAGAGCCCAGGGAAGCTGCCTTGGTGTCTGCTGATGCTGCTGCCAGGGCGGAGCAGAGCCGGCAGGGCAGCAGCTCACTGGCATTGCCCCCTCGTCCTCTCAGGGGCAGATGGAGCAGCAAGCACAACTGGGCAAGGCCCCAGCTCTCATTTCCATCTCTGCCCTAGCAGAGGAAAAGCTGTGGCTCAAACGCCGTGGTGTAACAGAACGGTGTAAGGACAGAACTGCAGTGATTTGGATCAAAGGAGGACGTGCCTAAGCCCATAGTCAGTCTCCAGGGCTGGCTAAGAGAAAATGCCAGGGAAGAACAATAAGAGTGGGTCAAACCTACGGTGAATCTTCTCCAAAAGTCACTCTGCAACTCTAGCAATTAGCTCATTGGGTTCCTGAGCCAGCTCTGGGTGTTTGTATTGATAGACTTTTGGAGATTGTTTTCTGTGATTGTCTCTAGGTACATTGTGAACCCAACACTAGGCTTGCACTAGCCCCTTGTGCTAGGAGGGCAAAACTGAGAGGAGAAACCCAGAGCTTGTCCTGTCTTCACTTCCAAGTATCCAGTTCACCCTTTCAGTCCAGCTTGCAGGGTCTTTGCTCAGGGTGCAGCCTTTGCTCCCAGCGTTAGGTCTGGTGCAGTCAGGAGCATCCTGGCTCCTCAGATCCCACAGCAATGCAGGCACGAGGCTGGAATGTGGTAACGTCCATGGGCACGGCTATGGGACCACAGGATACAACAGCTGCACAACTCACAAAGTGGGAATAGTTCTCCCCTCATTCAGAAGGTTCTTACAAAGATCAGTCCATAATATATGAGACTCTTAATAGCTGCATGGCTAAAAGACACGCTTAAAAGCCTATGTATATTTTTAAACATGAAATATATTTTAAAGAAAGAAATTCAAAAGGTAAAATTAGAAACGACAGTAGCAAAGAATGGTATTCTGAATATAGTAGTTCTGGTTTATTCAGTCGCTCGCAACTGTTAACTAAATTTATTTCAACTTATTAACATCCAGTGAAAAAAAGCCCATGGCAGGTACTAGAACTGTAAAAACAACCTATTTTGAACATTAAATGGGTCATTTGGTAACTTTGCTTTAGAGGTTTAGAGTGGGGAGTGTGTCACTTCCACTCCGGAATGTTTCAGAAGAGCAGGGGAGTGCATGCGCAGGCACATGTGTGAGGAGCTACACTTCTGCTGGGCTGACAGTCTTGACCTTTTGACTGATTTATGGGCTTCAAAGCAGGCAAAGAAAATGTGCCTTCAGAGAGGCAATTGGTAGATGTCAATGCTCCAGTAAAAATCAGATTTACTTTGGTTTAGATATGAGGTCGGAAAACATCCTTTGTTTGCACACTGGTTTACCTTGAACTTGGGAACAAAGGAGTTTTGGGAATCACCTGCAGACACAGAAGGATGGGGAACTTCCACTGCTTAGGGGTTTTCACAAGCTTCCGCTGGCCACACAGATGGGTAGCTGAAAATACTTAAACCCAGCAAAGCACAGAATTAATAAGACCAGTATTCTGTCTCAATCATCTCCTTCACAGAACCAAGTAGGTACCTTTGTGAAGAAATCTGAGATTTTTCCTTTCACATAGCAAGACATGTTTGAGATAAAGAGTTCTTGATTTGTGGATTGAAGGTATTCAAATGAACAGGACACACTCTTGCTATATAGATGATTATTGAAAGGTTGAGATTATTTTGTTCCTTGATGCATTGGGCAAAATGACTTCTAATCTAGAATTGTGTTATTAATTTCCTACTTTTTAGATTATCAAAGTGCTTTCAAGAAGCCAGTGTAGCCTTTACTCTGCCCCTTCTATTCATAGTCTGTACAGATGTGCCTCTAATTAGGTGATCTCATTGTCTAGTGGATAAAGAGCAGGACTTTTTTCTTTCCAAAAAAAGACCAGAGGGTAAACTCCAGTCGCACACACAACTGCAAACCTTTGAGAAAGGATGTAAATGCTGGCCCTCTGCACAGGACTGGATTTCACCCTAAGTAAACCTAGAGCAGGGTCTCACATAATATATTGGTCTGGAGTCACAGTGGTAGATTTATGTTATGTCAGTGAATGGGGCTGTGTCTCCAGCACTGCTGCCTAACCTCTAGCAGAAGTTGGGTGGTGTGAATAGAGCCCAGAGGCCTGTTGTAAAAATGATGATTTAGGTGGTTGATTTGGACTCCGGAGATCTGGTTGCTTTTCCTGCCTCTTTTCTACTTTTCTGTAGAGAGTGACTCAGTCTAAATTAGGGAAAATATTCCCTTGCCCCACACGGGTATTTTGGGAATAAATGTGTTAACTAGTGCAAAGCATTTGGGGCTCTGGGGCTGAAGAGTGAGGAGAAACCAGCACAGCCTGGGAAAGTGTCATTGTTCGTGCAGCGTGGCGACAGTTTTAGTAGATGAAGCCAGAGCCCCACGCTGAAGAGCTGAGATTAAAAAGAATATTGAAGAGCTGCTTTGTATGCAGAGCACTGTCAGTCCTGTGCCTGGAGTGAAGCAGAGGCTTGCCAAAAAAATGAACGTGGGGGCAGTACCTGGTCAGGGATTGAACCAGTACGTTGTAGCATACATCCCGGGGGCAGAGGGAAGGTTACATTAGGCAACCTTTGCTTTGCTCTTTCGTGATATTTGAGAGGTTAGCTTTTCAGCCTTTGATTGTTTTGTTTTAAACAACATAGTTTTTAGCATGGAACTGGTGATATAGATCTCATAGTGCACCTGGAGCTTTACAGGAAAGTGCACAGATAAGGTCTCAGCCCCTTAGATCTTACAAACTGGGGCCTTTTTCTTCTCCCGTGGACCTTGTTAGATTAAGTAATGTAAGGAATTCTGGTTTTACAGCAGTGACCCATAATTCAGCATTGGGTTAGGCATAAATCTGCAACATGCTTCCATGCAGTTTCAAGCTGCAGAAATATAGGTTTGGTTTTTGGTTTGTTTGGTTTGGTTTTTGTTTTTGTTTTTGTTTTATTTTGGCTTCTTTGCACGCCTTAGTCCTGTACCACCTTTTACCTAGCAGGAATTATATGACCTTTTCACTGACTGGCACCCAACAAATTAACAATCAGCAGAAACAGGAGTTACCAGCCCTACTTCTAAAACTGCTAGCGTGTGTCTTCATAGGCTCAGTGACATTTCTACACTGTATCCTGGCAGTGAAGCAAAATCAATTTCCTCCCTTATCCTTAGGCAAAGATTGGTGAATTAAATTTAGGTACAAAAAAAAATACTTCTTTTTTTTTTTAAGAAAAGATTTTGCATTATCTAAAACCTCTTCCTTTTTAGACACTCTTTGGGTACCTGGATTTTTTTTTTTTTTTCCTTTTTAAAACATTTCCGTTCCAGAATATCCAGCCTGCTGGAAGGAGAACGCGTTTCAGCCCCACCAATACTATTTATGAGCACACCATCAGCTTTGCAGAGGAATACTTGATAAGCCCCCCAGCCCTGGAGAACAGCTAAGCCCTGCCTGGGTGCTCAGCAGTGTTCAGAGGCCAGGAGAGGCAAGAGGGCTGCAGTGGGGAGTGAACTCCGGGGCCTCCGGAACTGGAGATCCTGCTGGAACTTTTCCACCCAGCATTTTAGAAAA
>NW_008581665.1:6820-8290 GCF_000691845.1 Merops nubicus
ATGCTTTCACACTAGGAGTCAATTAAAGAAACCCAAATTATTGCCATTTGAATAAACAATTATTTCTTTTTCACCCTCACAGAAGCCTGTTACGATGAACTAAAAGCCAGAACTAATTAAATGATCTGATAGCACAAATCGTATCAGAAGTGTTTCATCTGGTTTAATTAAATCTTGCCAGAAATCACTGCTATTCTTAGCATGTGCTGAATGATTTTTTTAAAATTCATTTTTTTAACAGTTTCCATTTATATCTGTTTCCAGTACTGCTGGGATTCTCACTCTCTGCAGATAAAGTGGGAGTGTTTACAGAAGCACTTATTGCCAGGGAGATTTTTAACCCGAGAGACAGACAGTATGGCAAATACCTCGTAGGTCAAGAAAAGGGACACTTACAGGTGAATCTAAGTTGAATATTTTTTAACTACAGGATGAGACAAATAAGATACAGATATATCTCTTCAGTCCATCCTCCTGGTTAACTCTTAATTTGCTGGTGACAAAGGCTCTGATGAAAACGCAGTGGATTTCTAGGAAGAGGACAAGACAGCTTTAGGACTTCACACCGTGCAGTCTTCACTGGCCTTTTCTCACCTGCCCATGAAATGCAGCCAGGTTTGTTGGTTGCCACTAGCCAGCTCTACCATAGAGCACTTCTTTGTCAAGGAGAACAGGCCTGAGCCCATTTGCACCCAGGGCTTTGGATCAAGGCATGAGAGGGTCCAGATTTACACATAGTGTCTGCAGCCATGCAACCTTAATCTTGAATCAGTAGAGTATTTCTGAGGAATATGAGGATGCTGTTGTGAGTTCATTGCAGAATGGCTCCTGTGCTTTGACTCTTTGTAGATGGTAATGGAAAATCTTGTCCTTATGAGATATTTTGGGAAAACCCAAATGGTAAGAGTGTGCCTATATTCAGAGACTAGATTCTAGGCCTTTGGGACTTCAGGAGGTTTGGATTCCAGATTCAGTTTTGTGATCCGCCTCTTGATCTTAACACTAGTAGCACATACATGTGTCCATACAGAGGTGGGAACAGCCCTAAATATAGTGTTTAACTTTGTAGTCTTTGATTTCTGTATTTATTTCTCACTTGATACTGCATTCATTGCTCAGCCAAAGCTCTAAGGGGTTGTAAGCGATGACAGAACAGGCCCTCACATGCTGCAGTTGTGCTGTAATCGTAATACTAGGATTTGCCCTTCAGTTGTAGTCACAGGACAGTACTGTACAAACTGGCTACAGAAATTCTTACAGGAGGACAGAGGCTTGCTCTAGGGACTGCTGCTTTGGATGTAAAGACCAAAAAATATGAGAATAGCATTATTTTCCATCTGACTTTCAGGAGGACAAGTGACAGGCTTTAAAGTTTAAAATAGCACTATTAAAGCTGTATAAAAATGTACATATTCAAGACATGTCAGTGAGATGGGACATTGTCACAGAATAATGGGTGCTAGCTACTCG
>NW_008581665.1:8321-19270 GCF_000691845.1 Merops nubicus
AAGAAGGAGATGCTAATGTGATTCTCAGTTTCCTAGGGAGCAGAGAATGAGAAATAAATAGAGAAGAGGGACAGCGCAACATACCCCTGCCATGGTGAAGAGGCTTTGAGCAGACTCTCTATGGCCACCCATTTCAGAGCAGTGTTTGTGCTGCAGCAGAGAAGGCACTTCTCTCTGCCATCCTACCCCTGCCAAAAAAGCCTGACCTGAGCCAGCAGCAAAGCTGTCTGTTAGCATCTTATACCTTTCTGTCTTGGCAGATGGTAAGAGGTGAGCCGTAAGCCTTTGGAAAAGCAGGGCCTGAACAGTCTTCCCCATGCCCTCGCTGGGGCTGGCTGTACCCGCTGGGCTTTGACGTGAGGAAGGCCTTGTCCCTCTGGAAGGTGGCTTGCCACTTTCCCTGTCGCCCCCGTTCATGTGGGGGGTTCAGCACCCTGTCTCCTTTTGGTGTTGACTTTGTAAATTGTGGTAAGTGCCTCAGAGCTCTTCCTGCCCAGGGGAATAGCCAGAGGTGCGCAGGGATGCAGGAGGGCTGGTCCCTGGGCTCGGCACGGGAGGCTGGAGCCAGAGCGGCCCCGTGGCAGTCTGCAGGGACAGGACCTGTAAAGGAGTAGGAGTTAGTCCCGAGGAGGAGGCCAGCTGCCTCTGGGGTGAGGCTGGTGTCAGCACTCCTCCTGCCCCCGTCCCCGCAGCTTTGGTGCCGACCAGTTTCCCCTTGCAAAAAGGCTTTAGACTCTGTCCTGTGGTCATGTGCCCTATTCCCCAAATGTTTGCATTCTGCCTTTGAGATAGCACAGGCTCTGTGTTATGGCCATATTGGGGCATCGCTCAAACAGCACAGTTAAGGTTGTGTTTGCTCACACCTTAACTCTTTATTTGCTGGTTTCTACAGGAATAGCTAGGACTGACATTCTAGAAAGGCACTCCATGCTCCTGGCAACCTTCATGAATTTCTTTGTCAGCAAATTTCTAACTTTTGAAAATGTATGGGAGGAATATCAATATCGTCCCGTGAGCATTCGTGTCGATCACAGCAATTTACAGTCAGCAATTAGTTTGCCCTGGAGATGCTCCTTCAGCTATGTATGGCTAAGTGCTCCTTCCCAGCCTGGGCACCTCCCCATGCTAAATGGGTGACAGAGGCAGTACTTTGCCTCTACTTTGCTCTGTATGGCCTGTTAGAAAGGGAGCAGGAGGAATTCCAGAGTACCAGCAGCCTGGACTGGACGGGGCAGGCAGACACTCCCGTGGTTGCCTTGCACAGGCTCTGGGATGGCTGGCTACGAGCCAGTCTGAAACCCCAGAAACGCAGAAGTACCTCTAGCTGTGCTCGTACACCTCTTGTGCCTCAGTCTCAACAGTTTTTATTGCCCTCCTTTCTCTACTTTCCACAAACGCCTTGCCCTATATGCCCTTTCTAATGTCATAAAGCAAAATGTTCCATTTGCTGCCTTATGTCCCTTATGAGCACATCTGGATGGTACAAGTGGAGTGGGTTAGACTTTCTCCATGATGTGGGGTAAGCTGTAGGCAAAACTGACTCCCATGTGTCTTTTAAACTCCACCATGGTTTCAAAGCAGAGCTACCTGCCTTCACCTGTCCCTCCTAGCTTGGGTCCATCCCTTAGTCTGCCCCTTAATTCCAGATGAACCTTATAATGTTGCTTAACATTTTTCATTCATTTTGGGAGCATTTCAAATTCAAACTTGGACTTGCTTCACTTAAGAAGCGTTATAAACAGAATATTCAGACATTTTCCCCTTTGTTTTCATCTTCAGAGTGAACTGGAAAATTGTGCTTAATTCAAATCCATATTTTGGAGGTGTGGGGGGCAGTAGCAGGCTTCCCCCTTGCTCTGCTGTTCAATTATATAGTGGCTTCACTAGTGATCATTTAATGAAAAGTCCAGCCAGTTATTTTGTTTGGGGGTTGAGTTGTTTTTTATTTCTTCATTGCAGATATATATTTTCCTTTTATGAGCAAGACAGCTTCCTCAGTGTCTGGTTTTCATTTTTAGGGAACAGGCAGCCAACTAACAATCCAACTGGCCAGCACTGATTCCACTCAGCTGGAGATATTTTGCAGTATGTGCTATCACACAGACCCCACATGGCAACACTTTGTACAACCACCAAAAAAAGACAGGCAGAAGAGGGCATGTGACAGTAAATCCCGTCATCTGAAGAGTCCACAGAGACTCTTCAGAGAAGGGAACATTCCTTACGCATGTTACACAAAAGCCCAAAAGGTGATGAGTGACACTTCCCACTTTCATTTCTTTGGGAAGATTTGGTGTCATCACACATGTCTCTGCTTTGCCACTAGTGTTTGACTATTTCCCCACAGAAAGTAAAGCGCCAGCTCACTCTTTACCATTCTCTGCCTCTTAATGATCAATTATTTTTAATTGGAACCTCTTGCATTGTGCCGAATCTTGAGAGGCCCCCGTGAAGATCGGGGCTCCAGCAAGATGGGAACAGTACCAACACGTACGTGGAGACAATAGACACATTTTTTGTCCCAAGGAGCATGATCCTATTTAGAGAAGGGCCGAAAAAGAAGTGGAGGTAAGGACGATTGGAAGAATTTGCAGACCACGGGCAAGTTTGGGAAAAGCACGACAGTGTCCTGACCCCTAGTCTGTGCCCTGTCTGCTGGCACACACTGCTTCCCATTGACTAATAAAAATGCCATTGTCTGTGCAGACTTACATTTAAGGACAAATAAAATAGGTTGCTGTGGGTACAAAGAACTTTACCAGCTAAATAAGATGCAGCTAGGGATGAGGCTGAGAGCTTGTGGAGCTTGTGAAAATAACAGTTAGCATGACACACTCCTTCACAGGCTTATTTTTATGTATATACCTCATTACTACACCTTTAGTGTCTGTGTTCAAGTAATGCCAACCAAAGGACACGTTATTAACAAAGCCAGTTTTAATGAAAATTGACAGCAAAATGGAAAAGCCATTTAAATGAAATTGCTGAGTCTCTTGAGATTGTTTTCTGAGAAACCTTTATTTTCACTTCTTGTGCTGAGAGGTTTTGATTAAGATTTGATTCAGAATTCTGTGCTGTAAGGTCTCTGCTTGAGGAAACTGAGAGACACGGAGTTGAAGCGTTAGCTCTGTTTGTGAGCCTCGACTCTGCTAGTCAAACGGCAGAAACCTGAGGGAATCTCAAAGCCAGAAAATGAGCTCGCTCTCTGTGGGCAGTGATACAGAGCTCTGTGCCCTCGTAACAAAGCAAAACTACCCACCAATTAATTCGTCTTTGCAGATAAGGGAGTTTTTTTACCCGAAAAGCCAGCTTCTGGCTCACAGTAAGAGTACAATCTTTTAAGTCTCGTCGCATTCAGGTCCAGGTCTTTGGTTTAGCCTACCACGACCGCAGAAGGTTGCTGTGGGACTTGGCCTGGGCTCTGGAGAGCCAGCCCCGCTGCCGCCCCTGCCTTCGGAGAGGAACGTGGCGCAGGCACAGGTGCTGCTCAGCCTCGGACGCGGCTGCCGCTCGGGCTCATCCCCTGCTCGCTGCGAGCAGCTTTAGAGGGGCTGGATCTCCGCCTGCATCTACTTTGTGCCTGAATTCTGCAGCCGTCAGGAGAGTTGTTTCTGCAAATCCAAGAGCTGATTTACTATCTTCAGAGAGCAGAATGTGTAAAGAAAAACAGTACGAGTAAATCCTGCCTCTAGAAGGGCTTTCCATCCGCTCACACAGTCCCGCCGGGTTGCAGCCTGGTATGCATAGTTGTGTAAGAGTGTCAAATGACATCCCCTTCACTGGCTGCTGGCCCTGCTGGAATGCTGCTTTGCACATCTCGTAAAGTGAGGACGGGAAATGCTGCCTCCAACTTTTACATTTCAGCGTTAATTAAAAAAAAGAAAAAAGAAAAAAAAATTGGGAAGCAAGAGCCTTATAAATAAGAAATGCTCTTTTCATCGTGGATTAAATAAAAAAGATTCTATCTTTACATTTATTTTTTTACCCTTTCTAAAGGAAAGAAGACTGACTTTTGCCTTAGATAATCAAAGCTGGCTTTGAACTAGCACACACAAAAAAATCTTTTTTTTTTTTCTTTAAAAATAGCCCTATAGATATATATACATATCACAGCCTTTCATTCCTTTTATAGACGTTTCATTTTCTGTGAGAATGTGAAAGTTGTGAGCAATCCAGAGCTCGTGCAGGCACCACCACAAACACAAGGAACTGGGTCCAGGCACACAATCACAATTAACACCAGTGTTCAATTAGCAGAGAGCTGCATCGGGCAAAGGCCTTTTGCTTGTCTCTCTTCACTGGGTTTTTGATGAGTTACCTATGGCTGTGACTTGCAGTTGTTACACCAGCTCGTACTCACACAACACATGCTCTCACGTATACACACACCCCCCCCACAGAACATTTGTGGAAGGAAGCCATGGCAGGCAACTGATCCCCGTCCTGCTTTAGGTAAATATTTTTGGAAGTAGCTCCCTTTGACTGTCTTCCATAGAAGCTCTTAAGTTCTGTTTTTGTTTGTCTGGGAGGGATTTATGACTGAGAGCATGCTTTGATGCATTTAGGAATCCCTTTTTGGTTTGTTGGTTTACTTTATTTAGCAACAAAAACCTGACGTGTGGTGAAGGTGAATGGGTGCAGAAGTCTCCCACAGGAAAGGCTGGCACCAGAGCAACATACAAACGTTTTTCCCCAGGCAGCTTAGATGCCTCCATATTTCATTGGTGAAAGAAGTGTAGCAGCCTCATGCTGTTCCCTGTTGTTGAGGCAGGAAAATGTCCAAACAGCCAACTAATCCTTCTACTCGGCCATCCTTAGTGAAGAGAAAAATGCAGTTTGGTGGAGGTCATGGCAACAGAAAAACCTGTTGAGGAACTGAGAGATGAAGTGAAAACATGGCAGGGAAGTTGAGTTGTCACTGCTCAGGGGTTGGATGAAGCCTTGGACAACTCTGCTCCAGGCCTACCACTGCAATTTAGATCCTGCCTGCAGCAAGCAGAAGCGAACTGTAATGATTTAAAGAGGGACAGTGGAGATGTCACAGGGCCTCTTGATAATGAATCCTTATAGCATATAGGAAATGAAAGCTTGGAAGAGCTAAGCACACCATAGCCTAAACCCCCATCACTGCTATGCCTAAGCAGCAGTATAACAGAAATGCATTTTGTTTGACTGTACTCAGCAGTTGTTGGTTTTCACGTGTGCCCACATCAGTGTAATTTTCTCATTACCTAGCTTGGGTTTTTAATACCCTCTCACATCTTATATTTGAGCCCTGGCTAGAGTGATACTTCTGTGAAAGCATCTGCTCAGCCTGCTTATTTTTAGAGAAGATATTGGAAAACATACAAATAATTTATTCTAGCTGGTGGTCTTAATTTGTCATTCTCTAGAATGGGACCTGCTTTCAAAACATAGGACTCCTGGACAAAGTTCTGACAGAGGTTTTTATACAAGCCCTATTATCACCAGTTCTCATTTCTTCTGATCCTCAGAGTATTTATTCTCACAACATTCCTATAATATAGGGAATTGCTTATTTTCTAGGGAAGGAATTAGAGACAGAGGTGAGACTTTCCAGTCAGTTACCAAGACGTGCTCCTGGGTATTGAAGTACTTATAAGAAGTGCTTTCCATGTACCTGCCTGTATCTTTATCTGTCTGAACATGGCTAAAAGTCTGTCTGTAAGTGATCTGTCCACCATCTGTGACAGTGCAGGTAATCAAGCACTTGCCTTCCAAATCCTAGCTTAGTGCCTACTTGCTAGAACACCCTTTTTTGTCTCTCTGAGCCACAGAACATATTTTTCTTCTGCTACAGCTCCAGTTAGAATTCCCCATTCACCACAAGCTTTTTTGAAGCCCCTCTGTGTGTTCGCCTGAGGAAAAGGACAGCACAGGGGGAATAATCTTACTCCTCAGTTGCCTTGAGAACAGCATTAACTTCCTGCAGACTGGTTTGAGAACAACGCTAGAATGGTTAATGCCTCCAGAAGCTGGAGCTTTGGGAGAACTGGGCCTCTTGGGGGGGTTTAGTGTCCAGTTGTCACCCTGGCCTTTGGGATCCTAATGTTAACAGTAGGGTTATGACTACTCTGGTAGCCACAGGATGAGGTTAATTTCCAAGAGCTGTGCAGCCAAAGTCTGTAGAAGTAGACTGCTCCCCTAGGCAGCATGTGCTGATTTTCCACCTGCATGTGTAAGAGTAAGATGCATAAGCAAAGGGTTGTGTGTAACCAGCCCGAGCTGTGCCACAGCTGGGGCAGCCAGAATGAACAAGTTGTTCCTAGCAGGGTTTCCTGACTAACATGGATAAGTGATCCCCCTCAATTTACAATTGTTATTTTTAAATGAGTTCTAGGCCATGCTTACCCCTGCTTTTCTTGTTCATCCCAGTCCCATAGTTCCCTGGCATGGTTAGGCTGGCTGGACAGAGAGGAGTAAGTAATGTAGAGTATACACTCCTGACCCTGCTTGGGCCTGTCTGTCCTCACTGTGCATCATTCAGTCGAATCCTGTTTGGCTGCAGCTGTTGTAACACTGTCCTTGAGCCTGGTCTCCACCTCGACTAGGAGAAAGTGCTGTGTCTTACTTCCACTCCCCTGGTGTTGAGGCAAGCAGTGCCCAGCCACCTGAACCAGCCAGCCTTGGGCCTCGGCTTTGACCAGCATCAAAACCCTCCCTGTTCTCCTCTGACTGTGGTGCAAACTGGTGGTCTCAGCAGCATTAAATGCTGACGTGTGCATTTTGGTTTTATAATTTGGGCATCATTTTAGTCAAAATGTGTCGGTTCTAAGTGGGGCATTTGGGAACTTGCCACACACTGTATTTATTCTCCCAATCCTATATTAGCCTATGAGGTGCTGCTGCTGCCAAAACCACACGCTCATGTTGGCATGGAACAATTACCCTGGTTTATATAGAACAGGCTTGGCAGTAGTCTATCTCAATGAGCAGCCATAGTGCTGAAGGATTCAGTCGTCTTTTCCTCTCCAAGCAAAAGACTGCGTTTCTTTCAGCTGGATTCATGGTTTTAAAGAACAGGAGGAGAAAGCAAGAATGGAGAGCAGGCTGTGTACAGAGTACCTGTACGGTCTGGAAGGGAGTGAAAATGAGATAGAGGAAAAAAAGGCTATTTAAGACACAAGCTAGTAATTTGGTTTCCAAACCCATGTGAAAATGTAAATAATGTTTACTGTTGCCAGTTGGTGAACACAGAGATGTGTGGTTTTTCCCTTCTGTGCAAAGCTATTGGTTGTGGGTGAAGCACTTAGACAAAAACATCCAATCCCTGGTGTGGGTATTCCAGCAAATATAAGCCCAAACAAACACTGGTGTATTATAAAAGCACTTTTTTCCACAGAGACAAACATTTAGTCCCTGCTGCTATTTGTGCATTCTAGAACTGTTAAAACCTCCTGTTTAACTTGTCTGAAATAATATTTTCTCCTAGAAAGTAACACAAAAATCTCTGATATTTAAGAACCAATGTTTACGTACTTTTCATGAAAAGGCAGTACACAGTGTAAACTTACAGGGATATTGACCAATGATTATTACTTGCCAATGCCTTGTGAACCAAAACCACTGCAAAGACAAGAGCCAGAGGTGAAGGGTAGAAAAGTTCTCTTAAACTGAAAAAAAATATGTTAACTGCAAGTGGACTTAAATGTTAGTCAAAGAAAAAACATTTTGCAGCAATTAGCAAAGGTCAGTTGAGGCTTATTTTTCCTCCTTTTTTCAGACAGCATCACAAAGAGATTTTTAAAAATTGTACTCCCTTTTGAAAGGAACTGCTACATTGTTACCAGAATGGCCATAGAGATTTTTATTCCAGAAGGCCAAACGCTATCACTTCTTGAAATTCTCCAAATTGTTTCCACTGTGAGCAAATTCAGTCTTGATGCGAGCCACATCTGCTTAAAAGGGAATAGTAGTTGCTTCTACTTCACACCAGCTTAAAATTCACCCACAATCTCAAAATTTTAAAAATCAGCTTAAATCCCAGGATTTGGATAGTTTTGCATAAGTGACTTTCAGTTCAGAAGTTGAGTAGGCAATACTGAAATAAAAGCATTCAGCTGTAGTGGTTTCTGGTGCAAAAAGAAACATTTCCTTTCAGATAGGAAGGTCTTGCGAACTAAGGGGGAAAAAAAATCTATTTTTTTCCACTTAAGAGACAAAAAAAGTAGCAATCACACCTAAATGCAGTTTCTCATCCACCTGGTGAGGAGGGATGGGTAGGGAGTGGAGAGAAGGGCAGGGGGACGGGCTGCCTGCCCGAGCTGGGCTCAGCTGCCCATGAGGGACGAAGGACTAACTGGGTGTTTAGCGAGGCAGCCGCGGCTGCACGGCGCAGGGGGTCAGGCACACACCGCTCCCTCGGTCCCCAGCCCTTCCAGCTCTGGCCGGCACTGATGGATTAATGGGAGGAAATGTTTATAGAAAGGTTCAGGTTTCCCAAGCGAGTGGAATGAAACCCCCCTCAGCAGTAATCAGCGAGCTCATGTCGTGGAGCGGTTTGAAGCAGCCTGGCTCGCAGGAAGGCCTTTTCAAAAAGGAAACTTGACAAGTGAGCAATTCTGGGGAGCAGCTAGAGGTGTTGTCAAATAAAAGATGTGGCTTTTCTAGAGAGGCAGCGTGAATGGGGCTAGCTCTGAAAAGAACTTTAGATCAGTAGTTCATACGCTGTAAATGTAAAAGGTTATGTTTGAGAGCACAGTGTCCAAATAAAACAGTGCCCTGAGAGAAAGTGCAGCTATTACACACTGTGCTCGGTAAATGAAACGACATTGCAGTTGCAACCACAGCTACCATGATGGCATCCAGCTAAGGCGTCTTAGAGCTCTGTACTGCAACTTAAATTCCAGTATATAGCCATAGTTTAAGGCAAAGGATGGGTGATGAGCCTAATAAATATGCTGAAATAATTGAGAGAGAAAAAAAAGCAGGAAACGATCATATTTCACAGGTGTAAAATCCTGTTTGCTGAGACACTTTCCGTGATTGTAGCAACACAGCTTGAGATTTAAACATTCATTTCAGTTTAAAAAATTAAATAATAGCTTCAGTGTAACAGTCTATCAACTTTCAGATGACTGTGATAAGAAAGAATGCAGGCTTTGGGCTAGCTATTAAGATTCAAGTAAAATTCACATGGACAAAACCAGCCCTAGCAAAGAAAGGTGCTGTGGGAGAAAAAAAGCTAGTCCAAAAACACTGCCCTTCAACAGCTACTGAGGAGGACCTAGTGCTTTGCCTTTCCCTAAAACACTCAACCCCTCAAAGCAAGGGTTTAATTTACAGCACTTGTAGCACCCTCCCATTCTCAAAGTCCCTTTGGAATGGGAAGAGAGCATTATCCTTATTTTCTAGATAAGGAAACTGGTTTATCAGCTTGCCCTCAGCAAAAGGCAGAGCCTGGAAGAAAACTTGGCTAGGATACAAGTACCTCAAGTGAGGGCAAACATTTGAAAGTCTCAAAATGTGATCTCCTGTTGTGAGGGGCCAGTTTGAAGTCACAGAGGAGTTTCTGTGCGGTCACAGTGTATTCACCCAAAAGTCTCTTGCATCTCCCACAACAAAGCAGGGGGGAGGACACCACTTGTGGAGCTGCCCCCCTTCTAAAACCAGGAAAGTGTTCAAAGACTGAAAGAACTTCTTTGGAGCCCTTGTATTAAAAATTATTTATTTAGTGATCTGTACATGGGATGAAGCAGGGCCTCATACAGACCTTCAAAAAAAAAATCAAGTAAAAACATAAATACATATTTTCTTACAAAAATGAGATTTACAAAATATACATACTGCACTTGTCTTACACATTTGGGTTTTCTTTTTTTCCTTTTTCTTCCACGTGAACATTATAAAAGACAAAAACTCAAGCCCTGCAAGTATGAAATCAGATCTGCTGAAGAATTTGGCTGATGGACCCATCCATTCCTCATGCCCAGACTACTGGTACACTCAGACAGCAGCAGTCTGCCCCCTCACCCTGAATGGGTTTTCTCATTTTAAGTTTAATTCCAGACACTTTTCCCCCCAGAAAAACGAAGAGCAGCTATAGGGTGGAGACTTGCTAAAAATCCAGAATTTCTTATTTTGTCCTTAGGCAAGAATACACACACACACGCACATATATACTTATAAAAACAACCCTTCAGTGAATATAAAGTAGTACGCAAAAAAAAAAAAAAAATATGAACAAGTCAACATAAAAATTTCGGACTAGAAAAATCTGTCACATTTGAAAGAGAAGACGAGGCGTTTGATGATTATTTTTTGAAAGCCTCTTCTTCCAAGACGTGATCACTGGAAACCGAACCGGCTGTGTTATAGCTGAAAGGAGGAGGCCCCTCGCTTGCAGTAACCGCTTGCTTTTAAGCTCCAGCCCCCTCCTGCACCACCAGTCACTGCCATGCAGGTCAGGGGACCCGAGGAGCAGGCAAGGGATCCATCGGGAGCCAAAAGGCTTCCTCCTGCCCCCACAAGCCGGCTGTGTGTTGACTTTACCTGCAGCGAGCTCACTGCAAAGCAGGAGAGAAGGCAGGTTTATGGGAAGGAAAGAAAAAAGTCGTATCTTTACGTTACATATCTTAATGGCTCTTGTTTTGGCAGGTGCTCTCGGTTACACTCTTCTTGCCCTCTAAGTCTTGTGTTTCCTTCAGCTTAGAAAAGCGACCCATACCGAAGGGTAGGAAAACATCCTGCCTCCTCTTTTTCTCCTAAAAGGAATGTTTATTTCTGTGAGCTCCTCACATCCAAGGGTGAACCTCAACGACTTCTTTTTGTTAGTTTGCCCATAAAAACCGATCCCATGCTTACGCCTTTCTACATAGAAAACACTTTTGTTTCCTCCTTTGTCTCCTAGAACAAAGGCAAGGGGGAAAAGCCTTCTGCTGAAAAGCAACAAGTCATTTCTTTTCAGGGTGTGGAATAGCAACCCCCCC
>NW_008581666.1:0-2797 GCF_000691845.1 Merops nubicus
GCCCTCCGCGAAGCTGCAGCCACCTCTGCTAAAGCATTGGATCCCTCAACGTACTGCGAGAGCCCGGTGTACAGCCCGGACCTGTGCCCCAACATGATCGCCGCGCAGGCCAAGCTGGTCTACCAGCTCAACAAATACTACACGGAGCGGTGCCAGGCGCGCAAGGCGGCCATCGCCAAGACCATCCGGGAGGTGTGCAAGGTCGTGTCGGACGTGCTGAAGGAGGTGGAGGTGCAGGAGCCGCGCTTCATCAGCTCCCTCAGCGAGATCGACGCCCGGTACGAGGGGCTGGAGGTGATCTCGCCCACCGAGTTCGAGGTGGTGCTCTACCTCAACCAGATGGGCGTCTTCAACTTCGTGGACGACGGCTCCCTGCCGGGCTGCGCCGTGCTGAAGCTGAGCGACGGCCGCAAGCGCAGCATGTCGCTCTGGGTGGAGTTCATCACCGCCTCGGGCTACCTGTCCGCCCGCAAGATCCGCTCCCGCTTCCAGACGCTGGTGGCCCAGGCCGTGGACAAGTGCAGCTACCGGGACGTGGTGAAGATGATCGCGGACACCAGCGAGGTGAAGCTGCGCATCCGGGAGCGCTACGTGGTGCAGATCACCCCCGCCTTCAAGTGCACGGGGATCTGGCCGCGCAGCGCGGCGCAGTGGCCCATGCCCCACATCCCCTGGCCCGGCCCCAACCGGGTGGCGGAGGTGAAGGCGGAGGGCTTCAACCTGCTCTCCAAGGAGTGCTACTCGCTGACGGGCAAGCAGAGCTCGGCCGAGAGCGACGCCTGGGTGCTGCAGTTCGGCGAGGCCGAGAACCGGCTGCTGACGGGCGGGTGCGTGCGTTGTGGGCGGCTGCCGGAACAAGTGCCTCTCGTTGCTGAAGACGCTGCGCGACCGGCACCTGGAGCTGCCCGGGCAGCCCCTCAACAACTACCACATGAAGACGCTGCTGCTGTACGAGTGCGAGAAGCACCCGCGGGAGACCGACTGGGACGAGGCGTGCCTGGGCGACCGGCTGAACGGCATCCTGCTGCAGCTCATCTCCTGCCTGCAGTGCCGGCGCTGCCCCCACTACTTCCTGCCCAACCTAGACCTCTTTCAGGGCAAGCCCCACTCGGCCCTGGAAAGCGCTGCCAAACAGACCTGGAGGCTAGCCAGGGAAATCCTCACCAATCCCAAAAGCCTCGACAAGCTATAGGGTTGGCACCCCCGGCGCCACACGCGCCCTCCGCCAACGACGACGGCGCCTAAAAAACTTTTTATTTAACGCCGACGACGGCAGAGGGAAGAGGCGGCGAAAGAAACGCGCCCCCGACGCCCCCCACCCACCTGCGGCTCGGCCTTTAAAAACTCGCCGACGGTTTCCCCGGCATAAACTCTCACCGCCTCGCACGGCAGAAAAAGGAAGAGCCTCTCCCTCCCGTCCTCCGAGGCGAGGTTTTAAAGAGTCACAAAAAGAAGCGATCGGACTCTTGCAACTCCAAAACGAAACCCGAAAGGTACATTTTCCGATCCGTGTATAGTCCTTTTCTTAAGCTCTCTCGTTTTGCCTGAATGTTGTCACCAAGTGAAAAAAAAAAAATTATTTAACTATATGTACAAATCTCCCTTTAAAAAAAAAAAAGAAGTTTTACTGACGTTAAATGTATTTCGGTGCCAAGGTCAGATTATGTGCCCCACAACTGACTTGTTGCAAATAGTAATAAAAATATTACTTTAACTTTACACGCTGACTTTTCGTGAATGGTTCTTAAATTCAGGCGAGTAGATGCTTTGCTTTCTGAACCTCCGAGGGAGAATTTTTAAAAAGAAACAGAAATAGGAGATGTAAAGATAGTAAAAAAAAAAAAAACCAACCTAGCCAAAAACTCCGCTTGGCACATTCACTGACGTTTTCTAAACTTCCCTCTAGTTTCTATAAAAATAGTGCATCTAAGGGGGAAAAAAAATATAAAATCTGATATATTCTGTAGTTCAGCGTCTGAGATATTCTGCTGCTGTATTTCTACAGCTCGACGCTTTCCCTCTAAACCCCGGGAATACACAGGGAGGGTCACAGAGCAGCGCGACAGAATTTAGAGGGAATTAGGGTCGTTTCCCACCCTGCGGCAGTCACTTTATTTTTCTTTTTTCTTTTCCCCTTTATAGCTTTCTTTGCCTTTTTTTTTTTTTTCTTTTCTTTTTTTCCCCAGTAAATCTCGAGCGCATGTATTTTGGGTTTTTTTTTTTGTGTTTTGTTTCTAAAATTCGTGGCTCTTTGCTGTGGCTCCCGAGCGCGGCATCCATCTGACTGCGACGCGCGGCGAGTATAGATCCGCCCTGAATAATTAATGCGCTTTTAGAGCAACTGGTCGATATATTTTTTAAACAAACATTTGTTTTCCCCCGGATTTTTAAGTACAGCATAAAATCGCAGGACGAGCAGACGAGCGACCCGCAGGGAAAGCGCCCGCTCCTAGAGGAACCCCCCGGACACCTTTCCCCTCCCGAGCCCCCTCCCAGCGCCAAGCCCTACCCAAATCCTTCTATTTCGTGCTGTAGCGATTTTAAGTTTGCTCAGCTTGACTTAAGAAATATTTGGAGGATTCTCCCTCGGGGAGGCATTTCCAAGCTTTGAAAATTTTCCCGTTAGCTGCTCGAGCCGCCCCACAGATTTCCAAGCGGGCTCAGTGCGTTTCCAGCAGTTTTATCTCCTTTCCGCGGGGGCGGTGTAAAAATACCATTTTTTTTTGCCCTAAAGGACCGTTTCCCTTTCTCTGCGGACGGAGCCGGAAAGAAAGAGCCGCTCAAACCGGGGTGGCTT
>NW_008581667.1:0-9424 GCF_000691845.1 Merops nubicus
TATATATATATATATATATATATTCTTATGACCTATATGTTATGTATTGTCCTTATATTATAATTGCTCATATAATTAACTATAACTACCTGTATGCTGTATGTAACAAGTTACAGATAAGTACCTAAAAGTTTGCAGCTTTTTGGATGGCCCAGCATGGACAAGATTGAATTTCACTTGTTATCCTTCCAGAGGCTGCAGCTCCTCGAGGCACTGCTCTGCTTCCTTACACAGCTGTAAATCAGCCTTAGCTAAGAGAAAGAGCGTTAGTTAAAATCAGCTCACACTCATTCTTCCTTTGCTACCTTCTTTCCTAATTCACCTTCCCCTCACTGTTTAGGTTGTCCACCAAGACGCAGGAAGGACCGGCCCTGCCACCCTGGACCAGAACAGCTGCTGCAAGCTACAGCCAGGACAGGTGGGTGCACCCCAGGGCTGGCTCTGGAGGCAGGCAGCAGCTGTGCCTCTGTCTATGCCTACATCATTTTATTTCTGTATCTTATTATTTTTCATAGAATCATAAATATTGCAAAAGACCTCTAAGATCAAGTCTGGCTGTCAAGCCAACACTCCCGTGACTGCAGTGAAAAGACCTCTAAGATCAAGTCGTCAAGCCAACACTCCCGTGACTGCAGTCTAAACTATGTCCTGAAGTATCATGTCTACATATTTTTTTTTAATTCCTCCAGGGATGGTGACTCCACCACCTCCCTGGGCAGCCGTTCCAGTGCCTCACCACTCTTGCAAGAAAGAAATTCTTCCTCATAGCCAACCTAAACCTCCCCTGCTGCAATTTGAGCCCATTTCCTCTCATGCTATCATAAGTTACCTGGGATAAGAGACCAACACCCACCTCACTCCAACCTCTTTTCAGGTAGTTGTAGAGAGCAATAAGGTCTCCCCTCAGCCTCCTCTTCTCCAGGCTAAACAATCCCAGTTCCCTCAGCTGTTCCTCATAAGACATGTTTCACCAGGTTTGTTGCCCTTTTCTGGACCTGCCCCAACACCTCAATGTTTTTCTTATACTGAGGTGCTCAAAACTGAACCCAGTACTCAAGCTGTGCCTTCCCCAGTGCTGAGTACAATCACTTCCCTACTCCTTCTAGACACACTATTTTTGACTATTTTGTTGGCAAAGAAGGTAAGGGGAGGGATTTTTTTATCAGGAGTGGGGTTTCTTATCATGAGACACCACAGAAATATCTTTTGGTAAACAGCTGCTGCTGCTCATCCATCCTACAGGAGGGAGAGGAAAATTTGCCCACTCTCATGACATCTAACCTGTTGGTCTGCTTTTAGAAAATCCTTTGTTTATTGCTAGAATTGGTTAATTCTATTACCAAATAGATCAACCGTGTGCAGGCCTTTCTGTGTATTACAGTCTCATGGGCTATACAAGTACACTGCCTGTGGGTTATCAACAAGAGGTCTCTGCAATGGCTTGACTTTGCCTTAATTCATGTTGTGTTAGCAGAAGAATCCACAGCTCCTCAGCTATTGCTGTTTCTCACACCTGGAACATTCAAATACCTGTTCTTTGAAATTCAATTAAACCAAAAACTTGATCCCTACACAAACTCCTTTGTGCAGAGCCCTGCAGCAAATCAGCCTTTATAGCCATATGTGAAAGCCCTGAATGAGGAGGCTGTAGTGACAGTGCTGCCAGCCCCCTGGGCAGAGCCACTCTGACAGCTGGCCCTGCCACCACACTGCTGCCTGATGCTGGTGGCCTCGCAGGGACCATCAGCTGCCACGGGCTGGCAGGTCTTCCCAGGCACTGGCCACAGCCTCTGCTCAGGGACTCCAGGTAAAGTCAGCCAGAGTGAAGAAGATGTGAGGCTTGCAGCTCATTCTTCAGTTACTATTTTACAAATGAACAGCCAGGTAGACATCTTCCTTGGTTTAGGGTAAATATTTTATCAGCTGCATCCTTCAGCCACTGCATTGCTCTCACACTGTCTCCCATTCACAGCAAAGAATAAGAAGCTGCTCACGTGGGCTTGTCTGGGGTTTTTTTTACCAATCATATGGGTTGCAATGCTAAAACAAACAAAAAAAAAAAACAAACTCTTGACTTTACCACGAAGAAGTAAGGCTGAGCACAGAAATGATTCGTTGCAATGCAAATTTCCCCTTTGTTTAGTGTGATTTTTCATAGTCAAACAGATAAAAGCTAACCAGGGAGCAGGGAGCAAACCTTTCATGTTGTGACAGACTCCTGCAAACAACAGATAAAACGTGCCGTTCCCAGCTTCAGCCAGGTGTGTCTGACTGGCACTCTGTGACTCTTTGGAAGCTTTGAATAGGAGATATTTTAATTATAAATGTTCAACCAAGTCAATATATTTCTCAGTACAGGAGCAGTGACAGACAAAAAGGGTTTTCTTAAAATTCAGTATGCACAGCGACATCCCCAGAGTTTAAAAATAAGAAAAATAAGACAAGCACATCTATTTAAAAAAAAAAAAAGTTTTAAAACTTATGTATACCAAATAGGAACAGCAAAATAGATCCCCTGGGAGACTGCAGGTAAGCTTCAGCCCAAGCTTGGGAAGAAACACAAGCTTTGGAAGTCTAGAAAGACTCAGCAATGTGTAACTACGTTGTGTTTTCTATATCTTGAAGTAAACCAGGGCTTCAACTGTGCAGTCTTTCAGCTACCCAGGACCCTCATGATGGAGGAGAATTTCATCAGATGGGCGTCTCTCCTGCTGACAGTCTGGATGTGAGGCATGAGGATAGAGATGCTCTGTCCAGGAATAGTAGATATCTGTCATATTGATACCTAAAGTTCATGTCAAGGAGCTTGGGCTCCATTTCTCCTTAATGGAGAGATATTGGCACTTTTAGGTGCTGTTCATCTCATCCTAATGTGGTTGTCTAAAATAAATCAGATGACTCACATTGTGGGCATAGCTTTTTTTTCCTCCTATCTTGAAAGAGAACAGGAATGAGCAGCCGAGGTACTTACTTTAGCACAATAGTTAGGTAGGTGAGATGAATCCTACGATAGACAGGAGGAGTTTTCCAAATTAAGTCAGATATGAAGCCCCTGAGAGAGGCTGGTTTTGAAAGCAGTCAGAAAATTTAACTGACAAAGAAGATTTCAGGTTCCCTCCCAGGTCACAGGTGGCATTGGGCAACATTAAGCACACATTTAGGGTAAAACATAAAAGTGGGCGCCCAAGGGAGTCCCAAGTGGTGGGATACTCAGGGAGGTCCATGCTGGAGGAGCAATCACCTCAAGCCACCTCCTTTAAGATGCTCCCCGGTTGGAAATTATGCATGTCAGACAAAACCCTGCTCAAAGCTTGTGGTCTGGGGGCTGTTAGGGAAATGTGACCTTTTTAGGGGTAACATCAGGTAACTCAGGAACAAGCCACCTCCTGCAAATATCTGTGCCTTTGCTGGCTGCTGCTGTCAGCTGCGGGGAGCCAGTGGTGCTGCCAGCTGGCATTAGGGCACCCACCTTTGGGGTCCCCAGTTTCACAGAAGGAAAATGCCCATGCAGCTCACTGGCAGCTGTGCAGGGGGCCCATCTCAGCTGACTTCACCCCCCCAGAGACTGAGCAGCTCCTCTAATCGTGCCTTCATGAGCAGCAGGGAGGCTGGGGAGGTGATCCCTCCATACACTTAGATGTCTGCCCAAGCAAGGGCTGGGCCAGCCCTAGAGGCTTTTGTGGCCCCTGACCGACAAGGGGGTTGGGTGAGGCCCCCCCCACGTGCCTGAATTTAGGTGAGGGGGTCCCATCATTATGCCATCACAACCAAGAGGCAATACTTTTAACATCGGGCATAAGCAGCTGCTGCTTTTAAATATAAGTTTAAAATAATGCATTGTTTTGACTCTTGTGTTAATTTGTGGTCTCTCAGAGATGCATATTGCCTGTTACACCTAAACTGAAGAAATATCAGCTCCCACCTTGGAGACATCCAAAAGCTGTCTGGATGTGGTCCTGGGTAACTGACTCAAGGTGGCCCTGCTTGTGTAGGGGGTTGGAGCGAATGACCTTCAGAGGTTCCTTCCCACCTCAACCCCTGTGTGAGTCTGTAAAATCTAAAAAGAATGTAAACATAATATAGACATTAAGGATGAAGTCAATTCAGTGAAGCATTTCCTGAAAGACAACTCAGATTTTATGAAATGGCAATATTCAAAAAATACTTTGATGACTAAGGAGTGGTTTCTTTTTGAAGCTTCATCAAAACAATGTGCTTTGTGGAAGCATTCATATTGGCCTGGCAAGATCTACAGCTCACCAAGTGCTTTCCAACAGGAAGGGGTTGCCTGTAGGGTCATCCCCCTCCTACCTGGCTGAACAGGGGCTCACCACCACCACCACCGTTCACCAGTGAGGCAGCACCAGGGCATCCTCTCCCAGAGCAAAGCCCTTCTCCCCTCCTGGCCTGCCCCTGCTCCCCTGCCACACAGTGTGGGCATGGCCGTGGTGCTGAGCATCCCTCCACAGTCATCCCGTGGCAGCCAGCCTCGTGTCTGCTTGGTTTTTCCTGTACACTATGTACACAGTGGTGAGACATGGACAAGAAAACCTTATCCCATTCCTCCCCTTGCACTGTTCTGCATCTCTGCACTTGGAAGGGAAAGGGATGACAGTATTGATCAGATACAAAAGTAAAAACAAAGGAAAGGAAAAGAAGACAAAATAATTCTTCCCTAACGGTAAGCTCTCCTGTTTGTTCAGATCATTACCATATCAGCAAGCCCACATAAAAGTACCATTAATGTTCATACTTTCCCAAGACTAATTAGGTTTAAATTGGGTAGAAAATATTGTGCAAATAACTAGCCACGCATGAAATCCTCGGAGAAGTTTAAACCAGAGTGGTAGAAAGCAGGGAAAATAGTTTTTATTAATGCATTTACACCTTCTTAGAATTTCCCTGAATTGTGTTTTACCTTGGCTATAAAAATGAAAACATTTAAATTTCTTTAAAATTACATTTTACTTAATTACAGCCAATCCCTAATACCAGCAAACAACCCATTTTGCCTACTTTGCAGCATAAATAGCCACCAGCCTCATCATTTCATAAAGAGTTGTTTTTCTACATGATGTTCTCTATGTGCAGAATGTTAATAGCTACTATAGCTGAATATGAATAGGCTTTGTAGCTCCACTTGAAATATAGAAAAATGGCCCAGACATTAAAAAAGATAAAAGGGAAAAGGGCAGTAATGAATTTAGAGGAAAATGAACATTAATGGTACTAGCATTACCTCATGTTCCACATAACAAATTATTGGAAATCTGTCAAGCACACCAAATTATCTACTCATCTGCTGTTGTGGGGCCCTTTGGAGCCATCCAAAACCAGCAAAAGCAAGACAATTTAAGCTAATTTTACTATTTATAACAATAGAACAGACCATTAAGATAAATTAATGTCATTATCAAGTTTCTATGAAAATGACAAATACCGCTATTTCAAGCAGCTTTAGAAGCTGTTGACTATAATGAAATCTGCTGTACAGGTACTAAAAAGAAACACTCCAAGTAATTATTTTCTAGTAGCTTGTTTGTTTCCTTCACATTCATTTACTTTCACCACAATTAGTTCTGTACACAATATATGGTAACTAAACAGTCAACACTACGCAGCATTAGGACTAATTGGGCAATTACGATGCAGTTTTCAGCCTTTTAGGTCCTAAAGAGAGCCAGGAGTAAACATTTTAGAGGCAACAATAGCGGCACCGCATCGATTTGCTGGGTGGGAGTTTGAAGGAATACAAAGCAATGCGAGAAATGAAGTCAGGTAAAATGCTTTACACAAAACAAGCCGAAACGAGCTGGTTTATTAAATGATCTAATTGCCGAGGCTGCGAGCGTGAGGCTGGACACGCCAAGGGGAGCCAGCTGGGGTTGCAAGGCTGGAGTAGGCTGGCAGCTCTCGGGGTGCCGGCGATGCCAGGCCGGTGCTGGCAGCCTCAAACCCCACCCTCGGACCACGGCGCCCCCCCAGCCACCAGCCACTGTGGCCCCAGGCAGGGCTGGGAGACCTGTGTGCTGCAAAGAGTCACGCATGTTCTTCCAAAACATCCCCGGCATTGTGACTCCAGGCGTTTCACGTGTACTGTTCCCTCCCTTCCTGACCCCCAGTACGGATGTTAGACAACAAATTATAAAAACAAAAACAAAAACAACAACAACAACAACAACAACAACAAAATTCTCACTGCCAGTCTTGACTTTTTGCTTTGGAGGATAAAGAAAACAGAAGCTCGTGGTCCCTCCTCTCCACCACTCGTGATTTGCTAGGTGAGGCTGGGAGGAATGTACAGGCACTGCAAAAGCAGCACGGATGTGGCTTGGTCTGTGAATAAACTCCAGACTGAGCGTTGATGTTCAGCTGCATTAACCAAACACAATGGAGGTCACCACGGAAAGCTGGGTGAGATGCCATGCTTTTCCAGGCCAGCCTGGAGCTCACTCATGTGGAGGCCAAGTGGAGGACGAGGGAGCTTAGCATCCCTCTTCAAACTCCTTTTTGCCTTCCTCGTTTCTGTAGCTGCCAAGCTTTTATCTGCTCTGTGTGTGTGCCATTTCATGCCAGAGACATAATGAAATAATTTGCATATTTGCACATCATTTCCATGCAACCATCTCCAACTTTAAAGCCCCTGTACAGCTGGGGGGTGAAGCCAGCATGGGATGCAGGGAGAGCTCGCTGGTGTGAGTGATGCTGGGGGAGCAGCAAAGCAAAGCTCTGCCTGCACCCTGCCCAGGGGCATAAGCACCCTCCTCCTTGCCTCAAACAACTGAGGGGTTCAGCTAGGGGGTCCCAAAATTCTCATGGTCAAAGCCACAAACCTCACACTCAGCTCCCTGCCCCAAGGGTAATGCTCTGCAGGGCAGAAGGCTGACCATGCATGGGGACAACCCGTGTTGGTGAACTCCCAGTGGCCTGGGGACAGGGCTCCCTGCTCCTGGGGCTGCAAGGTGGTCTCCAGCTCAGGGACACATGAAGAACCCAGCTGCTGACATAAAGACCCCTCCATTCTCCTCTTCCTTCTGGCCAGTCCCTGTCCTGCATCTGGCAATGCCACCACACCACAGCAGTATCTTAGTCTGGGTGCTGATCAGTTCTGTGATAATGATAATGAAAGACAATTAGTCTCTAAAAGCATTATCACAACATTCATTGCATTTATGACATTTTATTAGTACTATCAGCCAGGGATTTTATGAAGCAGAGGTTTGCTTTTTCCTTAATTAGACATTTATGAGAGAATATCAAATCTGACAACCCATTTAGGAATTTATTAGAGAATAAAGAGACTCCAGCTGAAATTCATCTTTGGTTAATACACCTGGTTTTGCACTGAATGTAACAGGAGCTGCATCTATTTGCACCAGTGCAAATGTGGCTCCATGTCCTTGTGATGGACTATGCATCCATCAGTTTAGGGAAGGTTGAACCGTCCACCTCGCTCACAGCTGCTTGCCAATGCTGGAGATGCCCAGGCTGTGTGGGATACACAGGTAAGAGCAAAGGCTCCATGAGCTCTTGCACCAGCGTGGGTTTTAATTTTTTTTTTACAGTAACCTCCTAAGTGTGGTCTTCAGCACTCAGAGCAGGGGTCTTATGTACAAAATGGTGGAACAGCTACTGGAGGCAACTAGGAGGTCCCTGAGACAGATGTAAAACCCAGCCAGGCAAGCGTGCTGGGCCAGATTACACAGTCCCAACTGGGCTGCAGCAGTTCTCTGACCCTGTTCTCGCACCACTCAGAGAAGACAAGAAATCATGGTTGGGCCTGGCCTCTGTCTGTGCTGATGCCCATTGCCCCTCCTTGCCACAGCCCAAAATCTCACACAGGAGCAGCTGGAGCCCAGCAGCCAGCACACAGTAGGGGCTTGGTGAGCTCGGTCACTCAGATACATGTCTGAGCCCTTGAGATCTTCACTTTTGTCTCTGCCTCGTTATTGCCTTTGGCCCGTGTGTTTTGACCTGCATTTCCCACTATCTGGCCAGATTCTTGCATCATTCCACCTCTAAAAGATGGTAAAAGTAATTTCTTAGAAATTATTTTTTAAATTTCGTATCTGAAAGGAGGGACAAGCCAGCTGCTGACCCCATAGCAAGCAGCTGCCAGCAGTGCCAGAGCACTCAGCAACTGTGTGCAGGGTGGGGTGGCTTTGCCAGGAGTCAGCAGGGTCTAACCATCTCCTTGGTGGCTAGGAGATCACACTTTTCCAGGTGGCCCAAGAACCAGGGGAGGCACAAGACAGCCATGCACTGTAAGATGGACTTCTCAGTCTGCTGAGCCCTACAAAGAAAAGACACTCAGGTCCCAGAACCAGACACAGAACAGTAGGAACGGGAGCAGGACAACAGGGCTGTGCCCAAGTAGGGATGAGGAATTCAGGGGAAAAATGGGAAAACATGTCCCCTGTGTGCCTGAATGGTTTTTGTAGTCCCTACATGTCCAACGGGGGCTGAAAGGGATATTTCAACCATGCACATTGATGACCCTGACACTAAATCCACTTCTGGCCTCTGCAATTTTGGAAGGTATTCAATATTCAAGAAGTTACAAAAAAAAAAAAAAAATCATTTCAGGCCTTGGAGAAAATGCTTCTGTGAAAAAGCTGAAGAGCTTATAAAGGGTACTGAGAGCTGACCTTGCTACAATTTGTATGAACTTGTTCAGAGAGAAAACAAGGGTTGCAAGTGTATGATATAGAGGAGAAAGTCATAGCAAGAACTAAGGAATGAAGCTGCAGCCACACAAAATCAGCTTGGAAGTGGAGCACAGACCTCCACCAGCAGGCTTGCTTGAACCATTAAGTCTCAGTGCCAAAGGCAATAGCTGTCACCAGCTCAAGGCCGGATGCCTGTATTCCCACACAAGTAATTGGGCTCCAGACACAGGCAAGCAAATGAAATGTAATAACCTGTGATAGACAGGCAGTCTGCCCAGGAGATTCGATGTTCCCTTCTGCCCTTAAATACTGCAAATTTATGAGCAGGATCTGCAGGCTGAAGAGCTGGGTCAGCGGCAGCCCACCTGGGCACAAACATAAGAGACATGCCAGAAAGGACTGTGGGGGAGCGATGCACTTACATAGCAGAATTGTAGTGCATTTACTGATTTTTCCAGATTTTTAGCTCTGTAAATAATATATACTCCGGGAAATTCCTGGGAAACGGGCATTTGGGGTTTTTTTTTTGTGAGGTCCTCTGCATGCGCAGGAGTGCGGTGGAGGCAGGAAGGGAGAGACTTACCACGGGAGCCAGTTACATCCTTAAATACCAACTGTTCTCATTCCGCTACGAACAGCCGAAACCCCACAGATAGCCACACTCGTCTTTGTCTCTGGAAAGACAGCTCGAGGTCAGCTCCGGCTCTGGCAGCCACGGGCCCCGCGCCCACCCTCGGTGCAGCAGAGCAGGAGCA
>NW_008581668.1:0-395 GCF_000691845.1 Merops nubicus
GGAGTGAGCGGGAGGGGGGCTGGAGGCGGGGGGGTTGGTGGCATTCAGCTGCGCGCCCGGAGTGGTGTGTTACTCGCGTGAGAGCCTGTGATCAGCGCCGTAAGTCGCCTTTCAGGAGGTGTCCCCGCATGCTTTAGTATGCATGTCACCGCCCGGGTTTCTTAAGCCTGGGGCACTAGCAGGCGAGGAGGAAAAAAAAAAATAAAAAAGAAAGCAAAAAAAGTTCCAAATAGGATTTAGCATAAGCTTGAGGAGATTTGGAAAGGTTTCAAAGATCAGGCTGTATCAAAGGCTTATGAAGCCCTCGTTAGCTGTAGAAATATAATAGCATGGCAGGCTATCCCATTCGAGGAACCAATGTCTGTATTATTTCCCTATGACAGGCTAAAGGGAGG
>NW_008581668.1:444-787 GCF_000691845.1 Merops nubicus
GGTTGAATATAAGGAGCAAACGCCACATGTATCCATTATGTCCCCCTATTCATTCCCAATCACTGCCATAACTCTTTGACTAAACGATGATGAGCGCTGAATTACACACAATGCCCCGCTCATATTAAAATACATTTAAGACCTATCCCTCCTGGTGCCCTGTTACGCCTATTCACAGGATTTTCTTTCTGTCCTAATAGGGCCTCTCTGGGAAGCAACACCAGTCTCGTTCCAGAAGAACAAAATAACAGCATGAGTCTGAAACCTGGCACGAACCGGGGGGAACGAAACCATCTGCCCCGCAAGGCACCGAGGCCCCGCGCGGAGCCCCGTCAGCCTCCCG
>NW_008581669.1:0-28181 GCF_000691845.1 Merops nubicus
CAAGTGCACTGTAGGCAGTGCACTTTTGAGGAATCCATTGTGGAAACCGATGAGTGATTTCCTACTGAGAAGAGAATTTTGAAAATACAATATTCTGTGTACCAAGGATCAATGAGGCTGTCCTAGTTCAGCTAGGACAGGGTGAACTTTCACCAGAAATTGGGAGGGAGCTACAGCTGGGATAGACAACCAAACCAGCTGTAGGTTATTCCATACAACACATAACAGTGATTTGTTTCTCCACTAGGAAATGCTTATAGTCACAGGTAAGCAATTAAGGACTGCAGTAAAGTATTGAAAAAAAAGCAAGCTCATCATATAATAGCCCCCCCCTTTACCAAAAAACTGCTAAATAATTGTACATAGTTGAAGCTATTAAGTTTTACTGAATTATATTTGTTCATTGAGCTAAATTCAGTGAAGTCAATGTGATAAAGTTTCTGCCTTTCAAGATATAACATGAGTCTGAAGTTTTTTCAAAATCACACCCAGTTTTTTGAATGCTTTAGTTAGTGACAATAAGTAAGGATGATTTTGGTTATATTCATTAACATAAAAACACAGTTGCTCTTAAGGTAATGAAGCACAGCATTAGAACTGAAGCAATAATTTCTATAGATTTAAAAGTACAAAATTACAAAATGTTGGTCAATAAAAATTCTGACAGCACAAAATAAGGTGACAAACATGAATATTACTCCAAGACAATTCAGAGTCTACTGTATTATCAAGGACCATGAAATTCCTGAAACAAATACAGAGTTCCATAAAACAGTGAATCTTGATCAATGTGCAGTGAGAAATGAGACTTTTTTTCTTAAACCATTTTTCAGTCTTTTTAATAATACTAATTTTGACATGGGAACAGAAGCTGTAGTGAGCAACTGCAGGGTAACATCTGTCATCTGAGTAGGCTTTGAACCTGGAGGCTGGTCTGTTACTTAGAGAAAATGATTCATCTCCACCAAAGAGCACCAGAATTGGTTCAGATTCACCTGTTTTACTCCCTGAACAGCAAATTGAGCTTTGCAGGTGGAGAAACATGTGCAGAGTGTTTCATAGCCACATCTGACATGTACCACTATTATTACTTTAATAATTCCAGTAATCACTTGTATATATGAATAGGCATTGCACTTATTTTGTGATCATATTTAAGAGCAAAGATGCATTATTCTCAAGATTATTGTAAAGATATTCAGCACTTTGGGACAGTGGGAATGGATTAAATTGCCTATATGCTAAACAAGAATTATAAGATACTTTATACAAATGTGAACAATAAAATATGAAGTAGAACTATTAATTTTCCTACATGCTCTGAAAACTTAATTGTGAAGTCTACAAGTTATGATTTCTGTATTTTATTACTCACTTTGCTATCGGGTTGATAGATAGTGCCAATAGCTGTAGAGTCTTAATTCAGGAAAATGCCTAAAAGCATTTCTGCATTTAATGACACATTAAAGCACAGTGCTATGCTGAAGTGAAACCCAAAACTTTTTTTATGCCTGATATATATAGGCTCTTCCTATGTATATTTTTAAGAAAGGGTAACTTGAATGCATATAGTCTGCAATTCAGGAAAAAGATGGGGTTTTAGCTCTCTGAAACTTATTCAAGTTCCTTAAGAAAATGGATGTCTGCTACTACTCAGCATTGAAGTCTAATGATAATCCTAGTAATTACACAACATGAAAATCAGTGGAAAAACATCAAATTCTGGAGAAAAGTAATCTAAAAATATTTGTCTGGCTTCTACTCTTCCATCTAGTAACATCTTCTCTTAAGCTGGGTGCCATATACTGTATACCAAAGGAGTGCTTAAATAATCTGATAGAGAAAAAAAATGCAATAAGGGACATGGAACCTTCATGGAGTTCCAGTGCAATAGGCTAGAACTGTGGGAACATTCCTGCCTCCTGGCTGCGGGTCATTGACTTACCAAACCAGCTCAATGTGCTCACAGGTGAACATCTGGCACTGCCCTTGGAGCAAGTTACCAGCTAAATGTCTGCTGGCCAGCAATGATTTTTATGGCCCGCTCGTTATCTGACAAAATTAGTGGTAATTTTATCTCTGGGAGAAACGTCGGTCTCCCAAAGTGCACTACTCTTGACTGTAGTGGTAAGGAAATTATAGAGGAAAATGTTTCTCCATTTAAAGATACTTTAAATAGAAAGGCAGAATTTGGAGGAGAGTCATCTGGTTCAGGCAAAACTCAAGAGAAAAAGAAAGTATATTGAGCACATTGCTTGTGAAGATATGTGTTTCTGTCCTCTAACATAGGGAGGAGATTGTTTGGGTTTTTTTCAAGCTCAAACTCTTTATTGGCTATCGGTAGCTCAGGAATGGAAACAGCTGAAATATAATTCACCTTACAAATTAAATAATGATTCCTTTTCTTGTACTTTAATGCTTTTGTGTACCGAAGTTTCGACTTCGGTGCCCAGTGAATGAAAACTCTGTCAGTGTGAGTTATGTCCTTTTGTAAACAAGGCTTGTCAAGACAGCCTGTCTAGGTAATAGATAATACAGAGCACAGAGGAGAGAACTGGTTTTATTGTGTTTAGAGGCATTCTTGAGTGTACTATTCAGTGTCATTTTTTCCTTTCTGCTCACCAGTAAGATCACCCCAGATCTACATAACACCTCCAAAATCCTCAGTCATATAAAATATTTCAGCTCTAAAACATAACAACACCTCTAAGATAAAGAGGAAAGAAACTAAGCTTTCATTCCTTTATAGAACCTACATAATGACAGTAAATGTCTCAGGCAAGAAATGTAGGCAGTCAAATCATGGCATCTAGGAAAACAAAGTGATTCTTCAGCTAAGCTTTTTGACATGGGGAAGGTTCCTTTTAAATTCAGACACACTGGTTATGAGATATGTAGCATACAAGCCAGCTCTGGCTAGGAGGAGAGAGAAATTGGTGTGAAGCTTTAGCAGGTCTTATTTACTCCCTTAAAGCTTCTAATAGAAACACATAATTATATAGTTTAACTATTCATGGTCACAAGGAAGAGCTCAGTAATACAATCTTAGGTCTAAAGATAAATGAGAGAAATCTTACCAGTGCTATTTCAAAACTAGTCTTATGATAAAGATATTTGCAGTTTTGGAAAGCTTTGGGTAAGCTGACTTGTCACTTTTGGCTGTCATATCTCAGAAACCTCTAACTACACAGTTGTTACTTTGGTTGTAAAGTGTACTGCGCATCTCACCAATATAGCAATGGAACACTTATTTACATCTTAGTACAGTATGTCTAATGAGAGAAAAAAATCTTAATATTACAGGAATTTACTCAAGAGTTTTTTACAAAGAACTACATTTTAAAGGGTCCAGCTATCTAGTCATTTATACTTAAGCCTAACTGATAACCAAGCAGCCAAGTATTTCAGACTTGTCCAAATTATAAAGTAGTACTTGTAACTGTTTTCCTGTAAACCGTGTTTGTAATAGACTCCAAGCTTTATGAAAATGTAGCATGAAACAGAGAATACTAAGGATGGTTTTCAAAACTAATTGTCTACCTTATAAGACTATATGGTGAATGTAGGTCAGTTTAATAAAAACTGAAAGAAAAGATTCATGTGTTTATCCAGGGAGCAATAAGTAACCTGCTATCCAGTTACTAGGATGTTGTGACCCCAAGAGAATTCTTGCCTGCCTTTATCTGTTTACGAAGAAGGGGATCATAAAGGTAACTTAAAAAATTCTAATGATAAATTCCAGCACAATTTTTGATGTGTTTTCATAACAAAGCATTCCCAATGCTGATCTTTGTAATGTAGAAAATCTGTCAGCAGGTGCAAAACATTAGCAGAATTGGGTGCAGTTATAGGCAAATTTCAAATTGCGTGGTATGACAGATCATGGCAGAAGATCTCTGTGTGTATTTCTTTTTCTGCTTGCTTATGCATCCTTTCACTGGGACTCAAAACAATATTGCACTTTCTGCTGTATTAGCAATTATAGCTTAGTTCTTGATTCATGTACTTTCCTTTTTCACCCCGTTTTACAATGAGTAATTTTAGATTCTTTGAATAAAGAATACAAAGAACTTTTGCAGATTAAGCAAAACAAATGAGAAAAAATAGCAAGATGAAGTAATCAAAAAGCCATTTTGATGTGAAATGATAACAGCTGCTTATTTGGAATAATACTAGATCAGCTATCTTTAAGAGTATACTTAAGAGGTTTTAGAAATTAAATTATTTAAAGTTAGTAATAATATTTAATGAACTGCATTGCAGGCACAAAAATGAGACTGCATGTTATTTCTCAAACCCCCCACGTTTCTCAGCTATTCATAGTCTTAATGCTTATATAAATGTGCTAAACCCCTGTTACCTTCATTTTATTATCTTGTAGAAACACTGAATTGGAACATCCAGTCATAATAATCTTTCATTCAAATTGATCACAGCTTTCAAATTTGTGCTATGAAAGTAATCACATCATAAGAAAGACAAAAAAATAGGTCATTTGAATATAAGGGAAATTATCATACAGCTAGAACACACTCATATCTCTTCTTCCATACAGCCTTTCAGGCAAAGTTGCACATATAGCATTTTCATATTCACTTGAGTGTTTTAAGTTTTAATGAATTATGAATTATATTATAGCTGCTATTGCCTTACACAGCACTTTGAAAAATGTTTCTAATTACAGTGACCTGTGACAGTTCTCATTAGTTTGCCACTCTGAGTACTCTCTTGAACTTGTGAACGTGACAACGTTCATATAAATATTAGTAATTCATAACAGAAAGTATTTGTTGTAATAATAACATAAAATAATATTTTATAAGTGAATAATTTATTTCTGATAAAAGCACAGGACGATAACTTTTCTGAAAATCAAATTTCAAACATAATGACATTGCAAAGCAAGGATCTAATAATAGAAGTGCTTAAGTCCAATCAGACTTTGCCTGTAGCAGCCCCTAGGAGGAGTGCGTAGAAAAAATGATGTCCAAAGAAATCACATCCCTCGTTCCATGTGATGCTTCCTCTTCAGAGCTGGCAGGAAGGAGAGCTCCTATGTACAGCCCCAGTTAAATCAAGGGTGCGACCCCAACAGCCTGGTCTCCCAGTAAAATGAGATGACAAGATATAGCCAAAGATAAAACTCAGAACAATTTATATATGTCTAGTTATTCTAAGAGAAGTAGCATCACTCCCAGACAGGTTTTAAGACTTTACTTTCTGCTAGCTAATTTTACAACAATTATAAGCCATTTTGTTGCACTGTTTCACTGCAGTGTCCTACGTTTTGTACACTGTATTTCTGCAGGCTTGAGGGCTCATGCTATTGATGCTCTGAAAACTAGGTGCTAACTTTTGACAGCTTCCCATCAAAACACTTACAGTTTTTCTGCAGCAACAAGTTAAGACTTTCAAACATCATATACACAAAGTAGTGTGAATGCCTATATACTTTACAAAAGTAATAATTTAAAGTAGACAGAAAAGAAAAAGTCCTCCCAAAAAAAATTAAAGAAAAACATCCCCAACAGCCCAAGCCCTCCCTTCAAATACTCAACTGTAACTAGTTCTCTGTGAACTGTAAAAGGGGAGGAAGGGAAAATCTATCTATCAGTATTTTACTTAATCTCTCATGTACCTAAATTTATTGCCCAAGAGTAATTCACCTGAAAGTTTATGTTTGGGCTATTCACATTAGAAAAGAAGCCTTCAAAGATATGAGGGGTATCCTGCTTAACTTTCTGCTGAGGTTAGCTTTTAGACCACAACTTTGTGGTCTCTAGGTTAAAATATGTTCTGAAAAATGTTTTACATCGTAACGACGATTGCTTTTTGCAGGTCTGACCTGAGTACAGGTTGGCATCTATAACTCTGAGAACAGAAATCAGTTTTGCAGATTTTCTCACAATTAATAAATTATAACCTTCCTTTTATTGTCCTACTTTTCTTGCATTTCAGATGAAGTGTACAGAAATCACCCTTTGCAAACTTAAGCCCCTGTGATATGCTACATAGATCTGAGGCTGAACCAAATTACATTTTTCTAGGAGCCTTTTAGAAATAAAATAGCAAGTAAAATAGAAATCAGATGCTTTTCCAAGAAGACCATCTCTCATCTAGGAATGTAAATAAGAATCAGATCCCTGCTATGCAGCCTGTGTCATGGATTTTCCACTAAACAGGTGATGAATAAGCATTTTCTAGCAGGAGACACTTTCACTGAGTAGAAATAAAATATTTCTTCATAAAATAAATATTTAACATACTAAAAGTGTTCTTTCTGTTTCGTGATGAAAAAGAATTATTGTCAAAAAATATTTGAAGAAGCCTCTTAGTAGAATCTGTATGTATTCTCTTACAGTGTTACTAGTGTGTTTTCTACTTGTCTTTGCTTCATGGCAGGATGTTACCTTATATTGGTTGTGCCTGTATATTCACTAACAAATTACATTTCTATTCATTCTACATCCTTATCAGTAGTTGTATGTGTGTGTAGGGTGAAATTAATTTCTTCCCATACTGGGTCTTCTAGAACCACCAGTCTCTCTAAAACATAAACCACTGTTATTTGCAAATGTGTTTGTTGAGAGGGGAACATAGAAGGTGTGGGCTCACCATGTGTTAGGAAAAGAGAGATACTTTTTGAAATGGCTGTACAAGATCAAGATACTGATGGTCTCCAGATGTTTCATACTTTTTCCCTGCTCAAAATCGCTGATCCAACAACTGAATTAGCAGGAAAAAAAAATAAAAATGTGAGTACTCTCCATCTACTCCAATAAAAACTAAGGCAGCCTGATCCACCAACAAGTATTATTTAAGGTTTTCCATCTCCATATGTGATGAAATTAGTAAGGGAACAGGAAATTATACTTGTTGCTCTTCTAACAGGACAATTAAAGGCGACTAAAAGAAAAACAGGTATTTTATTTTAAGAGAGCTTGTTTTGTTTCTTTTTATGCCCAGTTTTATGTGGTAACATTTCAGAGGAGTTGAATGCATAACTAATTTTAAGCAACCAAATGATGAATTTCCAGGTAACTGACATATAATTGCAGTTTGCTTTTTGAATGTTGTATGATCAAGGATCAAAATGTATGGCTGGAAATATTTTTTCATTTTTTGAAGTGTAATCAATAATCCCCTACTTTTTCTTCAGATCAGAAAACCTTTGCAAATTCCAAACATGATGTGTGGAAGTGCTGGTCAGCATTTTCATTTTGTGAATTTGATAAATAAACATAAATCAGTAAGAATGTCTAAAATCAATTAACTAAGTAAACCATGCATAGCATTCCAAAAATGTAATTCTAAGTGCTGCAAATGCAGTCATCTGCATCTCTACTTATGCTTACCAAGATAAGGAAATTTATTTATATGTTTTGAAATGCCAGGTATTTGCCAAAGAGTAAATTTAAGTTTCTGTTGAAATTAATGAGAGAATTCTGGTTCACTATTACTCATGTATGTTTTGATTAGTGAAAAGTCCAACATTCCTGGTACTAACAGCTACAACAACACACAGTTCAAACTTTCAGATGCAATTATAGAAATTTTGTTTAGGGAAACAAGTGTAACATCAGTTGACTTTTCTACAGGCATTACCTGGTTTCCATAAACAGAAATAGTAAAACTGTCTTTTCAAAGAACATTTTAAGTTTTTGTTCATATTCAAGAACAATATCTATTGGAAACATATATAAATGTACAGAAAGGAAAGTAGTACACAGGAAATACTTCATTGTGGCTGAGAATAACAGGCATGAGATGTTGGCTTCGAAGCATAATAACCTCTTGCTGTATCCAGTGGCATTCTTTGGCCTGCATCTTAAATGCAAATTTGTGATACTACTGCCTGTAAATGGTACTTCATGTCTGTTTAACACTGACACAGATGATTAAAAAAACTGGTTAAACACAGATTGCGGGTAACCTGTCAGTCTGGAGTTGAGGAGATGATCATCTTATGACACAGCTACTGGAGTTGCTAGTGATTGTGACAGATGCTCCTGATGACCTGAGGAGGAAAAAGTGAAGTGTCCATCTCATCTGGCTTTAAATCCTGGTGACATTCTTCAGTTTGATCCTGCCTGTGTGAGCTGGTGAAGTCTCACAGCAGCTATCAGCTAGGGCAGACCTTAGGCTAGGCTAGTGAGTCTTCAAGGTACTGGTGCCATCACACTGCAGCTGAGGCTGCCCACAAAGTTGTTGCAGCCCCACAGTGGTGGCAGGCATCTGAGAAGGGAGATGTGCTCCCAGGCTGCCTCACAGCTCATCATCTGCCACAGAGGAACCCGTCTGTAGTCCCCAGCAGTATCTGGGTCCCCAGCTGGGGAAACCTGCCCAGCCTGCCCTCAGGAGCTCTGTGACACATGGCACTGCGTGGAAACAAAATATAAGTGTGCAGGCTAGCAAAAACTCCTATTTGGAGATTCTTGCCTGCAGCTCATGAAGGTGTTAGGAAAGGTATGAATTCTCAAAATCTTGCCGGTGTAGTTTTGCTGAAACCTCCATATACGCCAAAGCTGTAATTCTGCTCAGCTCTTTCTGAGATAAGATGAGACTGTATGGAGATTAAAGAAAGACCACCTAGTGTGTCAAAAAGTAAATTACTGTCAACAAGATAAAGATGGTAAATGGCTATCTTTGTAATTTTAAGCTTTTTCTTCCCCTAAAAAATTCCCAACTCCTTCTGAGAAAATAGTCATTACAATAGGACTTTAACAATCTTTCATGTTTTTCATATTTGACCATTTATTGTCTACTAGACGACTGGAGAGAGGTAGTTGCTATAAATCACATTTTTCTTTTTTAAGTATTAAGAGTATGCAAGTATGTACTGGAAGGGAGAACTCTAGTTCTTAGATGATTCAGTATATTTTACTAACAGTTCATTGTTAATGTAATTTTCAGAGAATATTTTCAAACATTTTAGTCCAATTCTTTCTTATTTCAAAAGCGGTCTAATTATGTTCACATCAAAAATTTCTGCAGGTTGAGATGTCAGAAATTATTTAAATATACTTCCTAAATTTCTCAAAATAAAATTTCTAACAGTCTAATAGTATTATATTGCTGAAGCAACATACAGATGATGTGAACTCTCTCTGAATAACAGTAAAATAGTTCAGAATGACCATTTAGGAAGGGGACACAGTGTATTTCCAAGTTAATAGCAATATAAATGTTCAAACTTCTAGGAACAGCACAGACATCTATGTAATCTTAATATTCCTAGAAATCAGGGTTTAATATAATTTAGAGCCTACAGTAAAAAAAAAAAATCAATTTTAAGAATTATCTTATAATCCTTCTATACAGATGTTCAAACCAGTATTGTTTCAATTTAAACCTTTGTTTATTTTCATAGGTACACTGAAAAATTGTTTCTTTCTGTAACTGTTATGTTTTACAGGTAATGAAGAGAGGCCATACAAGTACAAACTACAAAAGCCTTAATATGTACTGAACTTACCTAGCATAAAATGTTTAAACACACAATCATAAGAATAAAGACTAGTCATTTATTTTAATTTTTTTTATTTATTTTTTTTTAAGTCATAGGCCTAACTTACAGAAGTAGTTTTGGTTAATAGATTAGAAAGGTATGTTTCCATCATCTATTCACACTCCTCAGTACTGAATCTAGATAAAATTTCTTGTTCATATGTATGACAACCCTAGAGTATGTACTTGTTTCAGTTTGGATAGGTTTAGTTTTGTTTCGTTTCCCTGGCAATTGAGTATCTTGCGTATTAGAAATAAAGGACCTTTCAATAACTGGTAAAGAATGAGTGTCAGGGAAAGACTACAAGAAAAATACATCATTTTTCTTCATGAGGATAAGTGTTTATGTCTAATATTCTATCGCTTTGTTCATATACCCCTCAGCAGGCAGTTAGTAAAGTGTGCCATGCGTGCTTTATCAGGGAGGGTTTTAAAAAGAGGTTTCTAATGCACGTGGGACATTTCACTGGGCTTTAAGGGGAATTGGATTAGGAGAGGGGTTGTGCATTTTCTGCAAGGAGGTGTTCCGGATAAAGACATTTCTCTTTAAAGTGTTATGTTTTTTTTAATATTATTACTTGAGTTATTAGGTACTTTTCCTTAATAGGAAAGGGGTTTCTTACATGATAAGGCCTGTCTTGACTTGGAACATTCTGAAAGAACAGCTGAAAGATTTTACTGAGGTAAAGGGGGGGGTGCCTGCACAGTGAAAAATAAAATATGCTTTAAAAGAAAAATAAAATGGTCAGTAAATAGTACAAGTGAAACTTGTATATCCAAAAGAATCATGTCTTTTGGCCTTCTTTTGGTGAGTTTCTTTTTAAAGGATCAACTCATATGTGTTCTTATGGGCTGGTGTACTGTTGCTTTGAATAATTTTAATAATATGCATGAATGAAAAATGTATAAACCATAACTCCTCTGCTTTGGTTTACGTGGACTTTCTAATACTTATGCTTGTTGAAGGTTATTTTAAACATTTTGTTGAACTGTTTATTTTTCCCATATCAGACATCCTGCTGTTCTGTATCAGACACTACTTCTCAATTTCAAATAAATAACTGCATGACAGAATGCAGTATAGAGCTCATCTGATTTGATCCACATTGCAGTTCTCTCATCTGTTGCTCTGTATCTAAAGCACAGTATGTTATGGCTTCAGCTGGAAGTCGCTGAATCAATGAGGGTTTTTTCATGTGTTTATTTTTTAAAAATATCTTGTTGTTTCATAAATGAGATCTTCCTTGATTACCATATATAAGTGGTTTAGGTGTCTATTTCAAAAGCACTGTAAATGCCAAGTGTATTAGCCTCAATCTATGGAGTTAATCCTCATAATTCTGGAATCTTCTTACAGTCTTGGCATTAAAAACCACCCCAGTCAGACAGGTTCCTTGTGTTTTTCTAATCTGAGCAAGCTATTTAACATGTTTTCCCACCAAATATGGAATAATTTGGCTGATTCACATTGAGATGAGCAAGCCTACAGATCTGAAGTCTTTAGGCCCCTGAAGTAACCGTTTGAACCACTCCTTATGCTCACTGTTATTATGCGTGGGGCATGGTAGTCATAAAGTGTTTTGTATCCTCTGCATAAATCTAGATATGACCAAAAAGGTCAAGTTGAATTTTTTTCTTCTCACATTATATTAGGAGAAAGTCAGCATTGAAGCTCTTACTAATTAAAAGTGTTGCTCCGTAATCAATCATCCAATTCAGGAAAAATCTTTAGATTGTGAGGAATCTACCAGAGGTGTGATGTAGGTCTGCTAAGAAGGCAGACATGGCTGTGACTAAGCACTACTTACCTCAGTTCTTTCAGCTTGCTGCGTGCAACAAGTCTGTATTTTATCTGCAATTTGTGCAGGCATGTTTTATGAACACTTATACAAATGCATTGTCCTCATATGGAAGGAAGAAAGCCTACTAGTCCCATCTTACCCTTTGCTTAGAAGGTCTCAATCAATCACTCCCTAATTACTCAGTAATCTCACTGTTGCCACCTAAATTACTACTCTCTCTTGTGTATTTATCACATGATTACATTACAAAGCGAATGATCATAATTTGCTAGAAGTAACAATGTAATCAAGCCCTTACCCTTTATGAATGTGCTGCATCTTACAGTGAATGTCTATCTTTTTCTCCATTAATATGCTCTATAAAAAACAATCTATCCATCTGTTTCAGATTGTAATTATTAGGAAATAATTGGCCCAAATAATGCATGAATTTACTAGCTGCAAATGGTAAAAGATACTGGATGCATAGTTATGATTTTCCAGAAATATATTTAACTTAATATTTATATAGAAATGGTGTCGCTTGTTTTGATTCTGGTATCAAAAATCCATTTATTATTGAGCTTTGTTTGACATGCCTTCAGGTTCAAACTTCTTGGTTTTCTGAATATAATTTCAGCAGATGTGTACATCTCTTATTGCTTGGCTGAGCATAGAAGACTTAGAAACCACCCTGGAGGAAAAAATTCACTCCCTTGATGCATTCTTTAAAATCATTAATGCTGTCTGGCTGCAGCATGGAAGTGGGTCATGCTAGCAGAGCAATGTAATTAACCTTCTTTATAAATTAAACGTGCACGTGTTATGTAGTGCACAGAATTTGGATAGAATTATTTCTACTTCAGTGTAGATTTAGTTGGGAAAAAATAATTTTCTAACAGCTGCTCTGTGGCTTGGGAATTTGAAACAGCTTTTACTCTCCTTAAAGCAGCTATCAAGTACCTGAGGCTAAGAATGGCTAAATGTAGTCATATATTGTTATAGGCAGGATCAATATTTCAAGAGGCCATCTAAGGCTATCCTTGAGAAAAGAAGATTTTGTTGTTTGATTTGGGTTTTTTGGTGGTTTTTTTTTTTTTTTTCTGTAAACCATAAAAGTAGCATAGCTGGATTTAATGGAAATACACGTTTTTCTTATTCTTTTTCATCATACAAAGATGGCAAAAGAATAAATAAATTATTCAAGTAGCCATCATTAATTAGGAAGGCTCTTTAACAACTGTGGAATGATACAAAAAACTTACATAATCCATAAAGGTAAAATATGACATAAAAAGTAAAATAAAATGGTCCTGAGGGCATACTAAAACTCGAAGCAATGAACTTGGGAAAGATCCCCACAGTTTCTGTGGGTGTTTTACCTGAAAGGATTCATAGAATCCAAAAGGTGGGGAGGAGTTTCTGGAAAACAGAACCTCATTTATAGCATGCCAAAAAATTCTCCAAAATAACTGAGTATACTTCTTTTCACTTATTTTGTCCTGAGGTGGTGGCTGGCCAGGCTACCATAGGGGTTCATTTGTTGTTCAGCCTGCGCGTACGTTGCCGGAGAACTTTCCTGTTTGCAAAGACAAAAATAATTTGAGGAGTTTTTGACAGAAGCAGAAGTACAGCAGAAGTTCCAGCAGAAGCTGGAAGTGTAGCAACTTAAATAGTTGTATGAGACTGCATCAGCAACTGCTCACTAAATAGGAAATCAATGTGTCTGTGGTGTGAAAACTCATATGGGCAGCATTTTGACTGTCTTCTATAGAAATCAGTGATGTGACATGAAAAATTATTAAATATTGTTTCTATTGTATTGGGAAATAAGCATAATTTTCTTGAAAAATCCCTCCCCCAAACTTAATTTGCTATGTTAAATGAAAAGTGTTATGGGCTTTATAAAAGAAACAAATAAAATACATGCTTCGGAAATAATTTAAATACTTCCATCACTGAGTGTAGAGGTAAAAATTTCCCCTAAATTGGGCATATAGTAATTTTTTATTTTATTTGGGCATGCTAAAAATAGGGGGAGGTTTGCAGGAGAGAAAGTACTAGGTGTTAGATACCATATAGTTTTAAGATCAGTTTATATTTTTATTCCTCTGTTACTAAACATTTTTAAATTTATTTTTTCATTTTCCTTTCATTTCTTTCCTACAGACTTGTTCTGCAGTGTGTGCACTGCTTTTAAGAAGTCTGTGATTTTTCTTGTCTATACTCATAGACATTATACAAGCTAAGCACCTATATTGTAGGACATGGAATTTACTGTTCCTAGAGCTCATGACTGACATCAGGAAACATGTACAGCTTGCCAAAACACAGAATGAGTTGAAAGTTATGCTATGAATCCAGAGTTGATTGATACTGACATCAAGTTTAGGAATAAATACTCAGGTTTGTTGTTTTTATGCAATAACAGTCTTAGCTTTTTATTAAAGATAAAATTAACTGAATACCAATTCAAAGAAATCTAATCATCTTGCTGCTTTTTTTTAAAATAAATCCTAATACTACACTAATCTCTATTGCTGTATTATTTCATATGGAATTTGTCTTAGTAGTTTCTGAAATGAAGGAAAGAGGAAAAAGTAGAAAACCCCAGCCCAGAAAAATGATTTTTTCACTACATGGTGAGCAGCACTGCATACTGAAGAATGATATTTCAGTCACTCTGTGTGAGTGCAAGCAGGATATTATCACTGTTGAATGTTACAAGCAAAAGATAGATCAAGAAAAATCACTTTTATCCTTATAGAGAAGCAAGTAATACCTAATAAAGTATATTTGGCTTCTTAGAAGCCAAACTGATTTAGCATAGGCAGAACGCCTTTGTCTAGTTGCATCTGTTCTCTCGGCCATGTAAATCTGTATTAATCTATGTGCTTTTATATCATTTTGATACTGTTGAGCTGGTTACAGTATTTTGAGCAACAACTCATCATGCTAACAGGATAGGAAATACACCCAAACTAACTGTGATTAAGATGTGTTAATATTTGAATGATAAATGCCACAGGAATTGCAAGTTATTACCCTCTGAGGTATTCATCTACCATCTCAGGAGAATTTCAGAGAGCTCTGAGGCTCTGTTTATGCTGCCTTTGGATCAGCTAGTCTATATTAATTCAGAAGGTCTGTATCAACTGTGATCCCATGATACCTTTTGTAAATAGGATCACTAACCCCAATATGCTGCCCAAATAACAAGTTCTAGTAACAGTCAGTCAAGCCAAATTCTCCCTATATTCCGATGTCAGGTATAACATTCTTCACTTCCTCCTGTGTTGTTTTTTTCCTAAACCTCACGAAAATGAAAGCATTCAGGGCTCTGAGAAATCAAACCTTATTCCAAGCATAGTTTTTCCTACTTTTCCCTGTTCTTCCAAGAGGTGTTGCGAAAGCTACCCTGAAGCTCACTGCAGATTGGTTTGCTGCATGCCTAAACTAAGATTTCAAAGTCATTAAATTACTTAGCCCTCTTATCTATCACAATTAGACACCCCAATATCTTCTTGTCTAGACATATTGATGTCTCTCATATTCCATGAGAGTTGCTATTCTCTCATGGAAGATAATAGTTAATAATCAGGATTAAAGCATTGGCATGCATAATAGAAATTACTGCAGCCAAATAGCTCTTTTATCATCTTGAATCAGCAATAGATGCATAGACAACTCATTAGTAGCTCTATTTGCTTCTGTCAACAGCTTCCTTTTCTTAAAATGAGGTGTGTAGGACACAGCAGCTCATAACAAATGTCACTCACAGCAGAACAGCAGAGATCCATTCCAATTCTGACTGGAAAGAGAGAAACACAGCTGAAAACAATAGCTCAGTCATACTACGCAGAAAATTAGTGGGTCCAGTTCTGAGTTTTAAGCATATCTGAATGTTATAATACCAATTCTGCGTTTATACGTTAGTGTGTGTATTAACACAAGGGTGTCTCTCTCCTTCCTAGGATCTCAGATGCATTACTTCCTTTTTACAGTCCACTCTGTATGGCTTAGCATCATAGACTCGAATAAAATCACACAGTTTAAGGGCCAAGGTCCAGATCAGTTCCTGCTCAGTTGGAAAGCAGGTAGTCTGAGGCTATTTAGAAAACGATCACAGGAAAAAATAGCCAACTTTGAAAAGCAACAAATGAGACAGCTTCCTGACCTCCTCTGGCGGCAGAGAATCTGTGAGGGAGTTGACAAGAAAAATAATGAGACAGTTTAGATGTTGTAGGCTTTCCATCACTCCACAGGCTCTTTGGAACAGCCCAGAGACTGAAGGCAAGATTAAGAGCAGGCTAAGAAACATGGCCAGTGGTATGAGCAGATTAAGAGCCACCTGGAAAAGAACAGACATCAACATACCATGAGAATGAGTATAACTGCTAGTTCCAAAATGTAAGGCAAGAAATGATCCTGTGCATATGTGACATGGCATTTTCAGTGTTCTCAATGTTTGTTACAACTATGTTTCAATTATAGTACATTTTATTGTCAATCTCCTGTTGTAGGGTTTCTCTGGAGTATACTGCTCCTCCTTAAGTTAAATATATATTAAATTCTCAGTGTTTGCTGCCAATGCCTATATACATACGTATATACCAGCCACTTTGAAAGGTATCATTGCTATATATACAGTTTGAACCAACAAGCTGTACACAGATTATTTAAAAAATAATTTAAAAATAGCTTCCTGGTGTTGGCAGGAATTTTTTTTGCCTTTCTAGAAAGGTCTTTAGTACATCTAGCCAAGTGTTTCTGCATGTACTGTGGCTCATTCTCTAATTCATTCCTGTGTGAAGGACTTTCAAGAATCGTAGTGCTTCTTGACTTGATTCTCCTTCATTAGTTTTCAAGATGATCCATTCTTACTATGTTTTGCCTGGGTTCTGTCTTGAGCAGTAACGTGATTCTAAATTAGTCTCTGGCCTGATTTAGAAGCATCTCTTTCCAGGTTCTTCCATTTTTATTTGATGAACACTGTATGAAGCACTGAACTATAAACAGGGATAGCATCATGGTGTATTACTGGCTTTTCTTAAACTTCACACGATGGCAACTTCTATCTGTACTTTCTGTGTAAATGGAAGCTAAATTCCAGTAGCATATATTATATCAAAGTTCTTTAGCATTTTTGCTCTTTCAATATTCCTTTTTACTATCTATTTTAATCACCAGCCTTCATGGGTTTGGTTTGATCACCACAAAAAGGAGAACTATTTTTTAAATTCTGTCATGTCTGTAATGGAAACTGCATGCTTGACTAAATAGTCATAAAATGGTTGTTGCATAAAATGTACTGAGTATAACCAAAATGTAACGTCAGTCTGAAGTGTCAAAGAATGAACTGCATATAGGGCTTGTATTTTGAGAAGAAATCCAGGCCAGGCAGTGATTTCGATATTAACACCTCCAAGAGTAAACAACCAGTATCACGTTTCTTGTCTCTGTAAAATTGTGAAATTCAATAGATTAAAAACTAGCAGCATCTACAAAAGTCTTAAACATTTACTGAAACACTGGCTTTATAGAGACTGCACATCTGTATTCTAAAAACGGAAAACAAACACTAGTGTCGTTGCGACAGAATAGGTAATTTGGAAACAAAAATACCAAGCAGTAATCCGTTTTAAACTATAAGCTTAGTCACACTTACCATGTTTAGCAATCTTTAAAAGGTTTAAATCATAACAAGACCCTAGAGGCTTTTGTTATATTCCGTCATGTTGTCCTAGGAAAAGTTATGTTATATTCCCCTCATATATCACCTCCCCCCCCAAATTTTGATGAAAATCATCTGTAACAAAATATCTTCAGGCATAATAGAGGTAAAATAAAATTTAATACAATTGTATAGTACAAGCACAAATCATGAAAAAAATATAAGCTTTGTTTATATTTGGGCACCTTGAGATGTTAAAATAATTTGTATTTTGTATATACGAGTTTTATAAACGTTGCAATGGGCATTTAGGGGGAGAAGTCTTCATGTTATGAGTTCTTGAAAGAAAAAAGTATTCTCTCAGGTGCACGATTCATTTCAATAAGCACCTTGAAATCAGAGGGAGGTGAGCATATTTATTAGGATAACAATGAAACTCCTGATTGTCTTTGATGCCTTGAAGAACTGGCAAGCAATATGGTAATAGGAAGTACAAAGTTTTTACTTCTACTTGTTTGGAGCTATAAGTCTTTTTTGAGATATAATGAGGTAGAACTAAAAAGAAAACAACTACAGATACTTTAATAACATGCCCTGTAGGACGACTGACATTTCAGAGCTTTAGGTCTGTATATTATGCAAAGTGTGAAATTTATGAAGAATCTGCCTTTCTAACTTGTTCTTTTATTCCTGTATTTTTTTCTTATATTATGTTCCTGTACCTTTCCAATTGGGCACTATCCACACGAAAGACTGGAAATCATCCTCTCTCCCTTAAATAGAATATTATATAGTATATGCTGTTCTGCTACTTGTGAAGTTCTTTGCTTAGGTTGTCATCTACAGAGGTTTATGTAGTATTTGCAGTTCTCTTAGATATGTAAATGCTTCACATTATCCTGCATACTTAAGGTAAAAGCATTGGACTTCCACTACCACCTCAGCATTTATTATCATTTCATACTTGTAGAGTAAATACCTTCAAAATCTACCAGGCAAGCTCTAGCTGCAGGTATGTTGATCAAAACCAAGGAAATAAAAACTGTAATAGCAAAATTTCATTTAATTACACTAGCATTCCTTTGATACTCTTCAAGACCTTAAATATGTGGCCAAATTGGCATCAACTCTGGTGCCTCTTGAGTGCATTCTGCATTTTCTATGTGAAAGCAATATGGATGTAATTTGACATGTGACCTCAAAATAGCGAAATGATTCTATATTCTTGCATTTCTATAAGAAGTAAAATCCTTGTAAACAAAAAATTAAAAGGTGGAAGGGTCATTACAAACAGGTTATTTGGGGTTGTCCTTTAGAAAAAGAATTGCAAAAGCAGATTGTTACAGAGCACAATTGTAAAAACAGACTCTTGCTTATGGCAGGCATTTTCCATATTTAAAGCCCATCAGTACAGACAGCCACAAGGCCACAAACCAAAACAAAAAAAAAAGGATTGAAATGGAGAAGATGATGTGTGATTGAGACCTGAATACATTTTACAGTGAAACCTCCAACAACCAGTCTCTACAGTTTCCCCCTCAGCTCAGCATAGCTCTCAGAGCACAGAATTGCAGGGAAGATCCAATGTTATTTCAAACCTCTGCTATAGTAAACCCAACCAAACAAATCTTAAGGATTCATTCTGGTTTTGATGTAAAGCACACACCCAGGGAATTCAGATTGCACTGTTGAGTCCTTAGGATTTTGAAGCAAGTTTCACAGGAGAAAAGAAACGTTCTAAAAAAATGTGAAACAAAAAAGTATCAAACCTTTCAATCTCAGCTGACTTCTGTGTTGTGTATATTATCTCATTTTTCATCTGCATAGAGAGGTGGTTATTGTATTGCAATACATTAGTGAATAAGATAACATTAAAGATGCAAAAATGAATGGTACAAAGAAAGATACAATGTAGATTCCATCTGCAAGGGAAGAACAATAAAAGTAGGAGCAGTAGAACTAGAAGTAATTTCAAAGCTCTGGTAAAGGTTTATGCCTGACAAGGATGAACATAACAAAATGAAGAAAGGAAAAACTAAAGAAAGAGAGAATTGTAGTCAGATGTACGAAAAATTCCAAAAGAAGTTGAGGGAGAAGCTTATTTTGGGTACTTGGATGTACAGGTTTGACAGGGTTTTTCACTTGATTTCTTTCTCCACTGTTTTATCTGCTGTTTAAGCTTCTGAATATCCTTGGGCTTTCAGACATTCATTTTACTCAATAAAATAAATAATGTAACATGTTTCTAACTAGGAAAATGACAAGGATGTGAGCATATATTTACAGCAGTGAAGAGAGAGATATTAAAGGCCAAAGCAGTAGAAACTTCAGGAACTGTATAGCACATAGACATGTTAGTTGTAGTCCTGATGTTTTCCTACCTTTTCAAATTCAAATAAAGATGGCAAGTGTAAGAAATTTGAAAATAAGCTCATTCTTACATACAGATTACATTATTTTCCTGTAGTAAATATCAATTTACTAAAGAAGATAATTTAAAAATTAATATGAGATAATGTGTAGATATAATGTTTAATAGATTAAAAAGTTTAAATGTTTTGCTGAGAATCTGAAAATGCTCTAAGGACAATTTATGTCCTTGTACTGCACACACACAAAAAATAGTGGAATGCTATTTTTCATTTTGTAAACAACACAGGATCTTGTGTCATTTAAGAAAAAAATACATTGTAAAATAATACTGTAAATATTTCACAGTGCTATTCTGACTCAGTGTGACAATGTAGATGCTATGAAATGGAACAAGAAAAGTTACCTTTTAACCACTAGTAATCTGCCTGATTTTTAATACTTAACGTAATATAAAGCCATTTTCTCATCCTTTGAACTAGTCTCAACAACTTTTTCTAGCTTTCTAGCTATTTGTTTTCTTTTCTTCCAGATTTACACTTCTACAGTTTTACTATTCTTTTATGTTGTCCACTGATTCTGCAGCTACTTGGGCAATATTAGAAAAGACCTTTTCATCTTAAAGAAAAAATTAATCCTTCAACTGAATCTGAGATTATCTCTTTAGGTGCTGTTTCATTCCTTCTGCTCTCATGAACATCCACTGAGATGGATTATGAGAAATGTCTTGTTACAGTAGTATGAGTTTTTATAATTAAGATGATTTTATTCATAACTAGAAGAGAAAGATTCTGTTTAATACATTTAACCTTTTTTTCATCAAAGGTCAGACTTTAAAATATCTATCGAATGTAACCTCTTTCTCAGGTTAAAAATCTCTATCAGTCTTTTTCTCTTTATAAATAATTCTCCAACACAATTAAGTTTATTTGTTCCAAATCAGAGGCATTCAACAGATATAAACAGTGCTATTCCATCGTCAGTTTATAAATGTTGAGACTCTCTGGTTTCTATTAAGATTATACTTGTAAGTGTGTGGCTCGTATTTGCTTTTTTTCTCCTATGCAGATACTCACATGTATGAGTATGGACTCATTTAAATTACAGGTATCTTTTTTTAATAGTATGATGTGGGGCACATAGATCTATGAGGCAATATAAACATTTTTTTACATTCAATTTTGCTTCTGTCCTTTAGCTCATGTCCCTGAATGTCTGCGTGCATGTGCAAGCACATTACAAATATCTTTCCTTTTCTGACAAGGACTCAGACAACATTTGGTTATTTTGAAGTTGTACTTGTGATTTTTAATCAGCCAAGAAGTAGGAGTTGCATAATCTGTGTTAAACTATTAACATTGTATCATTACATCAACAACAATTCTATTTTTAACACCAGATATTTAAGTAGATTTGAACAGTTTTTCAACTTCATTTCCTTTTTTAAGACTTAATTAAATACTTTGCATACAATCTTCTAATTTAACAAAAAAAAAGTCTAACTAAAGAATAATTCCATAAATATATCTTTTTATTGTTTACCAAGAATTTAATAATAAATTCAAGGTGATATGTAAATCATTTTCACAGGAATGTGTGCACAGCATTTTTTTCTTACACAGTAAAATATTTAATGTGCCCTATCCTCTCTGTTTTGTTTGGGTTCTTTTTTTATGCTTCTTAACACCAAATTGTATGGCAGATTAATGGAAAACCTCTAATCAATTTCCTATGCAACCAGCCGTTCTTTTTATTGTGTTATTATACAGCTGAATTTAAATAATACTCAAGAAAAGCATCAGGTGATAATGGCATCTGCTCATCCTTAGTTATTACTTTACTCTCAGAGACAAAGGAGAAAGATGTTTGGATTTCTGGTATTGACTCATTTAATTGGAAAACTGGAAGAGTAACTTAGAGTTCAAATTTTTGCTGTATATAAAATAGCTTTAAAATCTCTTCATAAAATGCCAAATGATCCTAAACCTCTTGTTTCTATGACAACCTGACTGTGGTATAGTAGTAGGCTAGAAATCCTCTGAAGATGGCTGTGACTTTATTAAGTATTTTGTCTTAAGCAGGGAGGGTGAGACTGATTTTTACGAGATAATCTCTCAGACCATTATTTGACTTTGATTTTAAATATGCTACTTTGTAGCATCTAGGCTGTTTCTGTGTCAGACATAAGGAAGATAAATACAGAATTAATAAGGCTCTGCTCATGATACTTTATGCAGCTTTTTTTAACCAACAGAAAATCAGTTGCCCAGACACTAGTAGTTGTGCATTATTTCACATTAGCAAAATAGTTGTCTAAAAGATACAGCCACATTTAATTAAATAATTTCATTTTGTGAAGAATATGTATTGATTCTTCAAGGAGAGCAATTACCTGAAGACAAATTTGGCAATAACAAGTTTTTTTACTTGTTTTAGTAAAGCTTTACACTGAAATATTTTTGTTTTCTAGTGTTGTTTCTTTGTTTTGGTTTGGTTTTTTAACTTGCTTTTATGAACTCTACCTCATTTGAAGAGGTAAATATTACTATGCAATAGTGAATCTCCAGTCTATATGAAGAGGCAAATGGCAGAAAAGTGATGCTGGGAATCTACATAGTTTCCAGGCCTCTAATGCAGTAGTTGTTTTTATTCAAAGCATGGTCTGAAGACTCAGGATAGGTGAATTGGCAGCACAGCATCATGTCAGCTAAGCATTTGTTCTTTACATTGAATGTTGGTAAATCGAACAAAGAGTGAACTTGACAGATAGTTCCAATGGAATTTACTGTTGCTTCCATTCATTTTGAGTTGGGCTCCAACAGTATAGCTTCCCTGTTACATTTCCCCCCAACCTCTGTCAGTGCAGAAGCGAACAGACTGGGAAGTGTTTGAATTTTATTCCATCTATCAACACATTTTTGAGGTATAGGAGTAATACCAATAGTGACCTTCAGCTTAAATCTAGAGAAAGGATCAGATCCCAAGTAGGTGAAAAATGAAAAAAAATTTACTGTGTTTACAGCTGAATTTTCCTAAATCCTGTAAAGTAGCAATTTTTCCCAAATTGTAATAACCTTGAAAGCCTAGTTCCTTTATCAGGAACAGAAGAGTGTTGCTATTTTGCTTTTTGTATTTTGCTTGCCTCTCCTAAATTGAGCTTCATTTTTGCTGAATTGGTTTGGGTCAATGTATATTCACATTAGATCATTACAAACTGGACCTCAGTTTCCGTAAAATGAAAATAAAATGCTTGGAAAGTACTAGAGAACTCTGTTACCAGTTCAGCAAGCCTAGTTCTGATGAATAGCATTTCTACTTTAGAAGGTAGATTAAGGACTTAGCTCTAAATAGATAGCCATAATATTTGTACATATCCTAGGTAATTAAAACGTACCGGTTTGCTGCTAGGAATATCACATGAAGGACGCAGGGGTATAATCTAGTATCTAGCCTACTCTAATCTTAAAAGGTTGTAAACAAGCCATTATAAAAACTGATTGGTATTATGTGTTTTTTCATGACCCATATTCATTTCCTTGAAGGCTGCTACTCAACAAAAGTTTTGTTGTTCCACATTAATCAGAATATGCCTGCAGTTAAATTGGTGAAGTGTGCAAATAAATGTTCATATTATTAAGGGTTCCAGTCACTGTTTTCCATCTCTCAGTCCATTTGGAACAGGTAGTTTTATGGGTTGCAGAAGATTCCAAACTCACTCTCTAATTCATACTGACTTATGGGAGCAGAGACAAGGAAGTAATATTTTGTTAAAGCCATAAATGTGGACTGTGGCAAAATTAAGTATTTAGAGCCCTGGCCTAGTCCTAAACAGCATCTTCATGTTGCTAACGACTAGCTAATTCAGTGCTTTGTCTGCACTGCCAAAGAATGGCAGTTGAAGGGAAGAGTAAAATTAAAACAAGAACAAGCACATCCACTTATGTAGAGATGGTTTGGCTAAAGAATGGCAAAATAGAAATGCTTTCCTAGTTTATGTAGAAATAAAAGTGTCTGACAGAGATGGAATCCCATACAATCTGTCTAATACCAAGAAAAAGGAATTAAGTAGATCAGACCATGGATCTATAAAATCTAACAGTCCTTCAAATTAATCAAAGGCTCAAATTTTGATGGAATAATCACATTCTCCTTCTCCAGCCCAGTCCTACCCACACACTTTCTTCAGAAACACATCAGGAAGCTCTTAAGAGCTGAAGATAACTGGAGCAGAACTGTTGTTCAAGACAGAGCATTCATTGCTGAGTGACAACAGCTTTCCAGGGTTTTGGAGATGCTCTTCCCAAAGAGGGATTGTTCATTAAAGGTATAGCCTAAGCCTATTTGTGTACTGTTTTTACTGTATTGTCTGTAAAACAAAGGTGTCAAAGCAATGTACAGGTCAGTACAAAATTCTCTGTTTTCAGGGAGTGATTTTGTCACTGGAATTAATTAATCAGTGATTGCTTAACTAGGAAATTTTCTTCCTTCCCAAAGTGCTGATTTTGTTATTAAAGAAATGCTGGCAGCTCATTCAGATGTTAAGGAAAATAACTTGATTTGCATTAAGTAGTGCCGTCTTTTGAAAGATACTGCAATATAAAGTAACTTTGTGATTGTTGATAATTCAGAGTGGCATCAGGAAAGAACATGTTGAAGTCTACAGTAAAAATGTCAATCAAAATGTTAGTATTAAAAGATGAAAACAAAGTTACTCCATCATTGATCCTGTAAAAGCTATAAGCTTCATAATATATGCAGTGAGCTGTGCATACATAAATATCTGATGGTTTTGAGTCTGCTAGGTGTCAAGACAATCAACATTGGGTATTGCTAGGTTATAGGTGTAATTTCCCATATGATTGACAGGGTTTTACACAGCACTATTAATTGTGAAACAAATCTAGTTGTCAAAATGAAAGTCCTCAGAGATAAGATAGTAATAAAAGATTTTTTCTATAGGATTTTCAAATACAGTGCATGTGTTGTTGCTTTTTCTCAGATGCTTAAATTCAAAGCTAGAAGGTGGTGAAAGAAAATCCCCAGATACTATTCCGCTTATTTTTCTCAATGTTCCAAAGAGTTTAGATCAATTCAAATCTGTTTTCTCAGCAACAAGGCAAACATCTCTTGCCAAACAATTTAGATTCTTCACACTAAACAGGATGAGCCATATAAAAATAAATTTTCATCTGAATTCCAAAATACTAAACACCCTATAACCATCAAGCTTACCAGAGCCTGGAACACTTCACAGTGATAAAGCTAGGAAGAAAAGAAGTTACGGAAAAAAAGAAATACAAAAAATAGTCTAGGAACAAGTGATGCATAGAATTGTTCAAGGGTCAATGTGAAGTTGTAGAACTGGGGATATATATTTTGAAGAGTAGCATTTTTGCTTACTTCTTTAATAATCCAGTTGCTCTGGAAGGAGCTGTCCCTCTCTGGTCTTTGTTTTCTGGTTCTGCTGACATCCAAGATAATGCCAAATGTTTAAATTACACAAACACTTCAAGGGAAAAGCAGTTTATAGGATATCAAACATGGTAGGGAAAAGTGAATTTTGGAAATATTTTAGGTGAATCTTGGCTTACTGAAGTCAATGGCAGGGCTTCCAGTGGGTCCAGCTAAAGCACAATTTCACTTTTGTCTTTTCTACAACCTTCAAACAAACACACAAAATCCATTATAATTTCTTTTTTTTTTTTTTTTCTTAAAAGAACCAGCAGAAATCTTAGTTTCCTTCATTTGGTTTCTCAAGAGGCAGAATGGAAAATTGAGTTAGACTTGGAAAGCTATTTTTTGTTTTCCAGGGAAGGAGGAAGAAAGGATAACTATTTTCCAGGAGCAATGAATGAACAAAACTCAAAACAGTAAATAAAATACAGAGGGATTTATTTTGTTTGTGGATTTGGGTTTTGGTGGGGATTTTTGGTTTGTTTTATGGGGTTGTAGTTTGGATTTTTTTATTGGCTAGTTGTTAGACATTTTTGTCAGGATAAGAAAAGAGAAGCAAGATAGAACATCTTTATTTGCAGATTAAAAACAGCTGCAGAAAATTGATAGAGTTTTAGATTGGCATTTAAAGCATGAAACAGATAATAATTAAATTCTGTGGTTATGCTGCAATTCATGGAAAGGACTTTAACTGCCTTAAATGGTGAAACAGGGATTGCTGAAACTCACAATAGATTATATTTTCCTCCAGATACAAACGTGGGTCATTTTTACCCTTTTGGCTTTTGTTCAATCCTTATGACAACTCAGTCATTTTAAAAACAATGTCATTCTTGTTAAGTTAGGCTAAGTGTTGTTTTGTTGAACTAAGGTTCTAAGCATGCAAGCACCATTTCTGAGGAGTATGAAGTGTAGTCTTTTTGAGCTTCTGCAGACATGCTATTTCTGCTATTTCCAGCAATTTATTTCAAGGAAAACAATGTTTTTGTGTGATATGGACATAAGTCATCTCAGGAGTGGAGCTCTGCATCAAGAGGAAGCTGCTATTAAGTGGCCTTGACTTTCAGTTATTTATTCGTTATGTACTTGGTCTGGATTTTTAACAGGGCCCTAAAGCTGAGAGAATATGTAAAGAGGAGTTTTAGAGCTCTCTGTAGAGTAAGCGAAGTTATGATAAGAATTACAATAGCAGATAGTGTGAGAGGGTTATATTGGGAGAGTTATAACTGCCCTGTTAGCTGTGACTGCTCCTTCCGAGTCCGTCCTTGGCAGCAGCGACAAGCAGGAGGGCCAGGTGGACATCAGGCTGTGCAGAGCAGATTCAGCTGCTTGGATATCACCTTTCCTGAACAGCTGGTGTGCCTTGCTGCTCTAAGAAGACACAACCCAAGCGGGTAGCAGGGCCATAGCTGTCCTCTACTGTAACAGTTCTCCTGCCTGATTTTCCTGTTCCAAAAGACTGTTCCTGCCATAACGATCATGCGTTGTATCAAGAAATGCTAATACTACGCATTGGCATAAACTCAGTAAAAGAGAAGTAGTATACAAATACTATTATATACAAATATATATATATAAAAATATAGTAGTATACAAATACTAGTAGTACACAAATACTTTAAATAATACTTTGTAAAAGCCACTCTTCAAACTTCTACATTCCTAGGAACACATAATTTTATAAAGTATGTATGTATTTAGTGATTTCAAAGACGACTTCATGATTTTGGGAGTTTAATTCATTATTTCTGTCGTATGGGAACCTATAAGAGTGGTTATGCATGTTTTCATCAGCCGTGAAGCTCAGCTAAAGAATGTAATTGCAGTACACAGTGGCATGAGTATACGAAAGTGGAGGTAGGTTAACAGCAGTAGTCAGGATGTTACCAAGCTCCAGGCTGATGGCTTGTGATGCTCGGCTTTGCCTAGATTGCCTGGGATGACTCTAGTTGATTTTGTTATTGCCTGTACTAGATAAATGAATGCTAGCATGAGCGTGACTGCTTGCCTTGTATTTGTTCTGTGATTATAGCTCAAGATACAGAAACTCATTTATAGAGCCAGAAAGGCAAAACTTAAACATGCAGTTAAAGTGAAGGAAGAAAACTGAATCCTACAAAGAGTAAAGGAACACAGAAGCAATTTCACAAATTAGTTATAAAAAGTCATACCTATCATTAGAGACCAACAAACATTTTAGCTTTTTTCCACCTGTTCATTTGGCATTTACTCTGGTTTCACTTTCACTTACTACACTGGAAACGTCTGGGCTCATTGTTCCAAAGCTGCCTCTTCACTTCATTTTCTCAAGTGAGCCATTCATCAGTCTTCTTGTCATGGCCTTTAAACTTTTTAATGAAGGGAAAGAAATTTTAAAAGCCCAAATGAAAAAGCACCTATCCTTGAAATGTATTTTAAGAGTCTGATGTCAGGAACACAAAGGGCTACAAAAAAGTATAAAGAAATCTGTAATGAGCACTCTTGAGCTTGTGTTCAAACTAAAGCAATTTTGCCTTGTGATAGAGGGGCATACCTAGAGAGGCAGTTAGTATAAAAATGTACTCCATGATTTATTTAACAGAAGGCTTAGGTAATGATCTTGCAGGAGGCATGCTTGGATTTAGGGAAGTGAATGATTTATCATTTTTTTTGTTAATATATGAAAATAAGTTATAAAGTTGATCAACTTTACATGAACTTGAGAACTTTAAGCTACTGACAAACCCTATCTCCAGGTCTGGCCTGTAGTCAACAGTATTGTCCCTGTTTTTCTTGGATCTGGTAAGGAACTAGTTTCTTAATAGGCATACGTCTAATAGTTAATATTTTTTCATTTGCTACTCCTATTTATACATATACTTATGTGTAACAAGTTTTATTTAAAAATACACATTATTTTAATAATATTAAATGTAATAAACTTTTACATTCCAGATAGCATATTTTACTAGCAGCATTATTCTATCTGGCCTTTGCTGATTCTTGAGAGAATTTTGTCATATTCACAGCTGTCAGTCTTTTCAGCTGTCTGGTATTTTACAGTGTCTGATCACCATTTAGCAAATGCTTTAAAACAACAGTTAAAGCTTTTGAGATAAACAGCAGCTGTATTCTTAATTGACATGAGGCATTATCTCCTGAATTGCAGGGACAAGCACCTATACTACATGGCATACAACTAGATTGCAAGGCAAATATACATGGTACCCTCTCTAAAGAAATGCCATTGATTTCGCACATTTGACACAATAGAATCATATACGACATCTGACACCAGGGCAAGTCTTAATTTTAAGTCTATGAAGTTTAGTGTGAAACACTCCCAGTATATCTTATTCCAAAGAAATCCATCTCAGTAGAGCAAAGTAAAATGAAATCATAGAATCATAGAATCA
>NW_008581670.1:0-14076 GCF_000691845.1 Merops nubicus
GTTGGCGGCCCAGGTGGAATCACTTGTGGCAGCTGGGCCGATGCTGGCACTTGGGCCCCGTGCTGCTGCAGCTGCAGCTCTGCTTCACTGGTGGTGTGGAGGGGAGCCCTGGCACGATGGACTGGTGCCCAGGGAGCCCTCCTGGAGATGGATCAGCTTGCATGGGCTCCTCTGCATCTTCAGGTGGATCCACTTGCATTGGCTCTTCCACATCTGCAGGTGGATTCACCTGCAGGGGCTCCTCAGTATGTGCAGGTGGATCCACCTGCATGGGCTCCACACCACCAGCTGCAGGAGCCACTGCTGAGGAGCTGATGATGCCTCCCTTCCTCACCCTCCTCTTCTTCAGCACCTCCTCTGAATTCTTGCCTGGTTGGCCATGCAGAGATGGCAACCACTCGCTTGACTGCCATAGGTCCTCTTATTGCTAGCCACGGTGGCAACAGAGTGCCCAGGCACTCAGTGGGTGTGCAGCAGAAGGCACTGGGGTTGCTCGTGACATCAGGAGGCCACCATGATGTCTATGCAAATCAGCAGAGATGGCTGTTGTGGCACCTGGGGGCCCCGTGGCCTTAAAGATGCCCTCCTGTGGGAGGAATAGAAGGGTCGGGGGGCTGAGGGCCCCTTTCCTGGGGTTCTCTCCCCTGTGTCCATTCCTAATGGAGGGACATTTCCGGGATTTGTTCTGAAATGTGGGCAAAGATTTTTCTGAGGAGGGACAGAATTGTTTGGACTCTACCCACCTGTCCTTTTGGGCATTTTAATGGCCAAGGAATTGTTTAAAAACTACGTAAGCCTGATGGGGTCTTGCCACCAACTTTGGTGTTTGCAGACTAGGTGGCCTCTGAACAGGATGGATAGTCCAAAATATCCATTTTTTGGCTACCCAGAAGTGCCAGTGAATTGGTGCCTCTGGTCCATATGGTGCTTTCCAGCCCTACTTTCCTGATTTCGGGCCAGAGCCCTTTACAGCTGGCTTCTCAAGCCCCAGAACTGCCTTATAAGCTACACTGGATCTTACTAAACTGAACCCGGGCCATCCCCTTCTCTCATTTACCACTTATTGCAGGGGTCTTTGGTTGTGTATTTGTCAGCACCAGGATGTGGTGAGGTCAAGGCTCCTGCCTCATATTGGCTGATCTCTGCTGCCTCTGCAGACTGGGACTGGCCTGGCGTTTTTCAGGCTGATTCCCAGGGCTTTAAACTAGGTGTGCAGGGGGAGGGGGTGGTGATGCTGGGGTCATCAGTGGCAGGCAACAGGACAACATGCCAGGGTTAGAGGAATGGGAGGACAATGGGACAGTAGCCAAGGAACACCCTCGGGGATTGAAGGGATGTCCCTCTAAGATGATAACACATCTGGCAGCCCCGCTGAAGAGCCTCTACACCAATGCATGCAGCCTGGGCAACTCACAGGAAGAACTGGAAGCTACTGTGCTGCAGGAAGGCTATGACAGAGTGGCCATCACTGAAACCTGGTGGGACGAATCCTACAAGTGGAGCGTGGCTGTCGATGGCTGCAAACTGTTCAGGAGGGACAGGAGTGGAAGAAGGGGTGGTGGTGTTGCCCTCTGTGTTAAGGAATTGATGGACTGTGAAGAGCTGTCCCTTAAGAACAGTCATGAGAAGGCTGAGAGGTTGTGGGTAAGAATCAGGGATCGAGATAGCAAAGGGAACCTTGTGGCTGGTGTCTACTACAGGCTGCCCAATCAAGGGGAGCTTATCGATGAGGCCTTCTTACTCCAGCTCCAAGAGCCACCGTGATCGCAGGCTCTCATCCTGCTGGGGGATTTCAGCCACCCCAATATATGTTGGAAAAGTTGCATAGTGAGCTGCAGGCGATCCAGGAGACTCCTGAAGTGCCTTGACAACAACTTCCTAAGGCAGGAAAGGAGTTTAACAGACAAACTTGTAAAATATTTATATTAAAAATGAGTATTTGTGCTCAGAGGAATGGATAAAATAGAAAATCCAGTTTAGACAACATACAAAATGTGATGGAAATGTAATGCATTAAAAATTGTTTCAAATTAGGTATTTACCCAGGTCCTTAAGGAGTGATAATGCTTCCCATGATATAAAAGCTCCACCGCCATCATCCATAGCTCCCTGCCCAACGTCCCAGCTATCCAGGTGTCCACTGACCAGAACAATCTGGAAAAGCAATTATGAGAAAATATATCTACATGAAAACACTGAATCAGAAAAGTCAGTTTAACATTTTAGCACTTTAATGATTTTGTCATAAATTGGGCTTTTTAGTTTAGAACAGGAAGAACGAAACACTTCAAATATAACTAAAACATGGTTCTCTAATCACCGAATATAAATCTGGGATGACACAAATATAATGCTGGGATGACACTGTATTGCTTCAAACCACTGTCTAAACCAAACCAGATATGCTGCAAGATATGTTTAAATGAAAGGTTTTGTCTTGTACATTAACAAAGTGCATACTTCCCAGAGATACAGGACAATTACATTGCAGAATGGTGAAAATTTCCCTCATATTCCAGTTGTTAAGCTCTTAGGCACAAAATTTGATTAGCCTTATTTTTGGGTGAATAAGGAAGAAATATAAACTTCGATTGAAGTGTTCCCAGACAGAGGTTATTGGTTTATTACATACCGATGGTACTTGCCACAGAGGACTTCTAATTTATTACTGGATCCCATGTGCTACAATTATGACAAGGAATTTTACAGTTCCATTAGTCATAAGGATATTTTAAATTAAAAATGGCATGAGCAAGTTTCAAATGGGTCTTCTGCAAAGCAAGTTTTGTAACTACAGTGGAGCAGAGTGGTATATGTTCTCTCCAGAAACTTCTACTTTCAGGTCTGAACTCTTCAAATGTTGACAAGAAGCATCAGAACACTACCAGAAGTGAGACAGTTCTGAACCTAAAGCTGAAGGATCTGCAATTGCAGAGGGTCAAGGAGGGACAAGAAATCTGAGCTGAGCGGGCAGTATGATAACATGATGCAACAGGACAAAAATAAGAGCAGGGAGCTGCTGCAGTGCTCCAGGAATCTTTGAAGAACTGGCATCAGTAAAGAGTGCCTTTGGGAAAGGGTGGAAATGGAAGTGACTAACCTATGACAGATCAGCACTGAGGAAAAACTGAAGGATACCCTGGCATCTGTGCCCTGCCCAGAACTGGCCATACAAGAATGGATGTTTCCCATGCTCTAGTTGGCCGATGGCAAAGAGGTCTCAGAGTTGTGTGATCTAGAAAAAGGTAAAAAATATCCATTCCTCCTGCCACCTTCTTCTCCTTCAGAGACAAGTATCTCCTGGCATACAATCTCAGCTTTCATTTATTACAGGACAACTAGTCTAGCACTGAAAACAAGAATACAATGAGTTTTTGCTATTATCACCCCTGGAGGGTGAGAGCCTATGCTGTCAAGTGTGCAGCTAACATTGCAAGGAATTAACTTGGGGTCCAAGCACAAAGACCTCTCTATTTTCCCCTTCATGAGAGAAATCTTAGTGTTTTCACTGGTTATTAAAAATAATGGACAAACAGATGATGGCAAGACAGAATACTCATCAAACAATTGTGGTTCTTCATCCCATCAGCTACGAATGCAGATAACACAACTAAAAGTTCCCTTGGTATTTAACACAACAGCCAGGATAAATTACTAATTGTATCCATTGTATTGCCACATGTCCCATCAGAATGCACCAAAACACTCTAAATATAGAAAATATACAATGGGGTATTTATAAATGTATATATTACAGTAAGAGAAGTGTCATGCCTTAGAAGCTGGAAAAGCTTGTGATCAAAAGCTGAAGAGCAGTTTTCTCTTTCCTTTTCAGATGCTTCAACTCTTCTTACTGCTTCTCCTGACTTAACAAGTGCTTGCTTTCCAGCACAGATTGGTTTTCTTGGTAGTAGACAGACATTCTGCAGTCTTTATTCCAAACCTTCCCTCCCTCAAAAACACTTAAATTTGGATGGCAAGCCCCTCTGTAAAAGCAACAGACATATGCTGGAGGTATTCCTGCAATTTAATGTCATGATCCTCCCAGACCCAGCATGAAAGACCTCAAGCAGCACATTTTCCAGTGACACTGTCCTGCACTAGTACTTGATCTGCAGCAGCCCTCGGATACAGTATCAACATAGCTTGAAAACAGAAAAACTAAGAAAAGCCATGCCAGCTTTGGAGGTAGAAACCTTTCTGAAGTGAGAGCAGAAGTGGTCACTGTGGTGCTCCTTGCTCTTTTTGGTTTTTTTTATGGGGGGAGGACTAAGCACACACACACACACGCGCTTGCAGGTGGTGAGGACACAGCATGAATGAACTCTGCTTTGGGAGCTTTGGATGTACTTCAGCCCCACCACAACCTGCCTATGGAGGAGAGAGCTCAAACACCACCATGCTTCGCAGCTCACTGATGCAGACTCATTACTGCCCATTCAGTAAGGAATTTGCAATTAATATTTTTCTTAAAGAACAACAAAGCATCTGAGTGAAAGCACAACTGTCTACAGCATAAAGGATGTCTGCTCCACAACTTTGAAGTCGCCATGTGGTTGGTTTGTTCTTAAAGCAAAAATTGCTTTTAACAAGATAACTCTTCACCCTGCTGGGAAACAAAGCTTCAATCCAAAGTGAATTATTTAGAATAAGGTTGTAAACTCATTGAGAGAGAACCAAATTTGCAACAGAAGCAACGACTTGTTGCTAAAGCTAAAGCGTTTTAATACCTCACTAAGGCTGCTCCTGGGCAGCAGTCTCAGTGTGAACGTCTGAGGGGGATTTACTCCTCTTTCCTGTGAAACAACACATATTGCAACAGCAGGAAACCCTGAATTAGAAGAAGGTGGTGTAATCCCATTTGGGGTTAGAGACTCCAGTCATAAAGCATGTTTATCAGCTCCAGAACATTACATCAAAACAGACCAAGGTTCAAGTAGACTGAGAAAGTCAGATAATTTCATGGATGAACTTTTACTTAAATTTACTTAAGCTGATGCCAAAAGCAATTATATAAATACAACCAATCTACTTCTATGTGAAAGTTTTCTCAGAACTTATTTTCTTTAAGCTATCATGCTTTTGTAGCAGCTGCTAAAATGAAAATTTCAGTGATCCTGCTGATAGCTAGCCACAAACATTCTTAAAATAAGACACAGTCATAAAATAACAAAACCACTATGTTTATCTTGGTCTTTAAGTATATATAATGTGTCTGGGCAATGAATGGAAATATTTCTGAAATTCACTCTCAACCACTGTATTATTTAAAATAATATTATAAAACAATAGTATTATACTTCTCTGTACAGGTAGGCTAATAACAAAAGCAGTTAAAGCTATCAAAGATGTATCATTATTGCATTTTCCAATTGCTTTCAAATCTGTTATGTGGTTCTCAGCTCCAAATCTACACAGACTAATCACATTTGTACGAAGCAACACTGTAGAAATGTCAGCACATGTTAACAGAATGTATGCATTGCAAAGAAGTGTTAAGTGAGTATATGTAAGTATAAGTATTTGTTTTAAATATACAGAGAAACCACAAACAATTCAGCAACACACCCTTGCCAAGTTGACCAAAAATAAATTTAGGATAAAGCAGCTTGCATGCTACATGACAACTTAAGATTTGGCTTTTCTTCAGTGATGCAGCTAAGAAAGGCTCCTCCAGACAGTCCTGGGACAAAGTAACAAAAGCAAAACTGCCGGAAATGTTTCAAATAGAAGATGAATTATTCTGTTTCCTTCTACACCAGCATTATCACCTCTATCGGGCTGCCTGAGACTCATGCCCAACATTTCAATCAAGCATATTGACATAGTTTGAAATTTATATAATATTTATATAAATCTATGCTTATATATTTTAAAACCAAGAACATTAGGAACAGGAACCACCTGTTCACATATATTTGCATATGTCATGGAGTTATCCCTTTCTCAGCAGGATGGGTTTTGCCACTAAAAATTAATCTCCCATGCCATACGTAGTCACACACCTATTGCACTTGTCACGCAATATCTTCATAAAATCTAGATGAACAACACATTATTTGACTGGCTACTTTTTCTGCCTGAAGCCCCTCCCAGTGCATCAGATATTTGGACAATACTTAACTAACACATAGCAACACCACATACAGTTGATTTGTGTTTAGACCAAAATTAGAGGAAAACAAGTCATGTAAGAATTAGGATCCCCTATTCAATCTATTCAGTTCTGCCCTTCCCCAAACACTCATTACTCTTTTGACTCATACAAACACACTCTCACTTCACTATTGCCTATTTTCCCCATTCCCAAACAAAATTTCTGATGCTAACTAAACCATGACTGAAAAACTCTTAATCCCATCTTCTCAGACAGGGGAACCTAGCACCAAACCAGGTCTGTGCTCCTAAGCACAGGGATTACATTTTGAGTAATCCACCCATTTGGATAGCATGACAACCATGAGCTGCCAGATGGCTTTAGTTTATAAGGATATAAGTATTTTCTTCATTCCACTGTGTTAGCAGCATGAGAACAAGGAAAAAGAGAAAGGCAGCATATCATGTACCTAACTAGTGGGCAAATAAAACAGCTGGCAGGACTAAATTTGAGCCCATCATGCTTAACTTGCCTTCAAAACTATGAGTAAATAGTGCCTTTATATACACAGATTTGCAAATTAAGAGTAGTAAATCTGGCATGGCAATTTTAGGATGCATTAGCATCATCCGCAGTAGTGCACGCAATTATGTTTTGTAAAGTGGCAACACCAAGCAACACGCTTTTCTACTGCTTACCCACACAGCAGAGCTGGTGGCACTAGTGTCCACAGCAACCTTCCTCTTTTAAAGTAATTCTTAGTCTGCACACTGTATTCTCTTTCTCTTTTTTTAGAAGAAAGTTATATCATCTTAATGGAATGAAATGTTGGGTGAATAATTATGGTTTTTTGCCCTGTCCCACACTCTTCCCTACCCCACCTCAAACCTTTTTCTCTTGAACTCACAGAGAAAAACAAATGACTAAGTTATCAGCTCTTCCTACTTGATACTTCATGTCCAGGCAGAATCACATTCATGTACAGGCAGAATCACATTCGTGTACATAAACCAGCATTCCTCAAGTTTTAAAATATTTACAATAGTTACTTATTTGTGTCATGCAGTAAGATTCTGTAAATCAGTCCCTTGTTTTTCCATCAAAGGCCTCCTGAAATCTAAACAATCAGAACTTGTAATGCTGTATGCTGTAGCAGCACACAGACTGTAGTAAATGCTTCACACATCATCTTCCTTTCTGGAATCCAACCCAGCTCTTCCAACAGCAGGACAGAGACTTGAAGGAAACTTCTCAAGCACTACATAACCACTGAAATAGTTCTTGCAGGAGCACTGTATTTTGCACCTACACTACCATTATTTCAAGCTTAGCACCTCAATATTTGAGGAAGACAAAACTGGTGAAGTTGAGCACCCATCAGCAACATAGCACGATACAGCTTGGGATTAGAAGTAGATTTACATGCAAGGTTAGATCTAATACATACTGTATATATAGTGTGTATATATATATATAGTATAGTATACATACATTTGAATATAAACTCTCCTGAATTTAAAAATGTGAGGTTCATTACTAACCAGAAAAAAATACTTGGTCACTATTTAAACACAGGTCTACTCTATTGTGTGTAATTCCATCAACTTCAATAGCTAAATTCAAGGATGGAGCTTTATCAGAGATATTCAGTTGTTAAAAAATGCTTACTTGGTAAATCTCTTCATGAAAGTCTACCCTGACCATTTCTCAAATATTTGTTTTGGGCTACAAATATGTGAAAACAGGTTTGTGAGTTTCAGCACTTGCCTTTAAGAAAACACTAATGCCTCCAGTTAAACTGCAATTGGATTAAATCATGCCCTAAATGTAAATCAGGAACATTACCAAGTTTGGTGGATTTTATTTTGTATATATAAGAATATTTCTTCAAATTAGTTTTAGCTTTGGTATCCAAATAATATGACTTCACTGTACAGCTCGCTTTATTAGATTTCATGCACATTAGGAATGGTACTTAAATAATCAGTCTAGCTGTCTCAAGTAATTTACAGTCCTAAAGATACAGTGAAGTTCAGAAAGAAAAAAATTATTAAAACAAAAACTGTCTTTTCTACTTAATATGCAGTGTAGTAAGTCTTAACTTTCAGGCTCTGATTAAATGATAGATCTGCACATGAAACAGAAGTGACTTACTTAGTCACACAAGAATCCAACCCTATTATTGCTAAAAACCTGATTAACCTTCAAAGAGCCTCTGTGTCACACTATACAGTAAACTCGTTAAAGTTGAATCTCTACTCTGTAGAACTGATTGAAAAGAAATTGTTCTCAGAAAGTATTGCAACCAAATCTCCCTGTTTGAAGTGAACCTCAAACCCAGTGAGTAGTCAAATAGCATGAGCTGATATCATTTATGGCATATAGGACAGCAAAGGAGAAAATTAGCCTTAAAATAAATTATTACTGATAAGGGAATTGTAGTAAAGGTAATGAGACATAGAAAATAGATGAGCATTCAAAAGGTAACCAAGTACTGAAACTACAAGTACTATCATATTAAATGTTGAATTGTAAGACTTCGCATTTCCATATTTAAGTACCTAGAATCTTTTGTTTCCTATTTCCCGAGCTGTAACATTTCAGAAATAATCCCACTCCTCATAATACGGTATTTAAAAAATAAGGATTCCACTTTATGTATTTCAGACTGGCTCTAGAGATTTTAAGAGGAAAAATCATGGCAATAACTACCTCTAAACAAAACCAGGTATCTCTCAAACATAACTTATCCTTGCATAAAGATGGTGTTGTAGCTACTGTTTTTCTAGTTAAAAGATTAGCACAGAATCTCTGCAACAGCCCCATATGAAAGCTGAAATGGTGTTTGACCTGATGTGCAGCAAGAAACAATCCTTTTCCTACACTTAGCAAAGGAAGACTTCCCTTACACGTGGCAGATGATTTGTGTATGAAGAAAATGGTTATTTTATAATCTAAAGTCTTTGTATTTATATATTTTTTTTCCCTTCAGGGATATATATGATTCCACATTTCTACAGGTCAAACAACACTCCCAAATATTTTATCTCTGAAATTGTTTTTCTCAGATATCAAAATTAATCTCATCTAAAATAAACATTAATGCCTGGTGCTACTTCTTTCACTGAATCCTTTACAAAAGCTGTCCTACTTGTATGCTGTGATGCTATGCACTACCAAAAGCACCCCTTTCTAAAACTGTAAAAGTGGTAGATTTTCTCAACAGAATTATGAAACTATTGTTTCCTCCCAAGAACACTAGAGGACCCCTTAAGTCAGACCCATGCCCCACTAGTATTGCCTTAGAGCATTCTGCTGATGTAAAATGTCCTGAGAGCTACCCTGAGTAGCCACCTCTGAGCTGTCCTCAGGAAAACAGACTTCATTTTACAAATCCCTCAAGAAGATTGCTGATGGAAGCAAGTAAAAACAACCCTTAGATGGCTGTAATAAGAGCAGAGGACAACAGAGGAGGCTTCAAAACATAATACTCATGTCCCAGAGCCAGACACTGAGCATCAGAGAATAGTTGAGGATAGAAGGGACATCTGGGTGCTCATTGACTTCCACACCCTGCTCACAGCAGGGACTGTTTCCAAAGATGGAGATGCCACAAACTAACTGGAAAACAGTTTCAATGTTTGCTCTTAGGAAAATATTTTTCCTAATACCTATTATAACACAAGGGTTTTTGAAAAGTGCCCTTCCTGCAGCATTCCAAAGCCAAACTAGATTTGGAATGCTGTCCGCTCACAAGCCTGCCTCACAGTTTTACATCTCCAGAAGCTTTTACTTAATTCATCACTACCAGCTCAACACAATGGAAATTAAATTCTTGCCTTTTACCACACCATTGTCCCTCACCATTACACATACTAAAAGGCATGCTGATCACAATCAGTACTTACAAAGCTGTCTCATCATCCCACTTGTATAGTCACAATGATCTATCAGAACTGGTGATGCCTCTTGTCTTTGCTGCTTTATCATAGGAGGTGGATCACATCCTGTTGTGATGGCAAAATCTTCCCCCTCTCATGGTCACAGACTCACAGGCCTGTGTTCACAGCTGTGGCTCCAGCCTACGATGGTGCTGCCCTTTCACTCCACAAATCCACGCATAGGCCAGATTCTTGCCATTTCTCCCTCTGCTACTTAAAGGATTAAATTACACAGTTTGTTAAAACACTCCATTACTCTTTCACGTCTTCACTTAATCTTCTGATTACTGTAATCCTTTTTTATTTCTATATCATACATTTTTGGCACCTGCAAAGGTTTTCTCAGAATTTTGCTATGATTATCCTTTTATTTGTCACAGGGTGTTTTAAGATTCTTACTGTTCCTTACTCATTTTTTTTTATGTGTACATAAAATTTTTGTTTCTTTTTCCCATACACGCTTCTTCTCTATTAAGCTGCACAACAAGCTTCTCCCTGCAGCACTAGCCTCAGGCGTTCCTGTAGGCGCAGCAGCCCCCCGTGGGCACAGGAGGTCACCACGCAGTGACAACGGGAACCCCAGCACGAGGAACAGGACGTGGGGTGCAGCTCCAGGGCTGCCGTCTCCCTGGGCCCTGCAGGCATGGAGGGATGGCCTGCATGACCAGAGGACTGCAACTGACGGGCGCAGGCTCTTCAGGAAGGACAGGCTGGAAGGGTGATGAGATGGAGTTGCCCTTGGTGTGAGAGCCCTTAGATCTCCTGGAGCTCTGCCTGGGGCTGGATGAGGAGCTAGCTGGGAGCCTGTCAGTCAGGATTAGCAGGCAGATCAATGTGTTTGACACTGCAATGCGTCTGCTACCGATAGCCTGAAGAGGAAGAAGATGATGAGGCCTTCTTCAGACAAATACAAGAAGCCTCATATTTGCAGGCCCTGGTCCTCATGGGGCAGTTAACCAGGCCAGTATGGCTTGAGGGACAACAGAGCAGGGCACAAGCAATCCAGGAAGTCTCTGGAATGCACCAATGACGTCTTCCTCACAGAGGTGATCGAGGAATCCATGACAGAGATGCTCTGCTGGACCTCATACTTACAAACAAGGAAGAACTGACTGGGGGTGTGAAGGTCTGTAGTGAACATAAGATGGTGGAGTTCAGGATTCTGAGAGGAAGGAGCAAGGTAAATGGTAGGATTTCAGCCCTAGACTTCAGGAAATTAGAGTTTAGCCTGTTCAAGGACCTGCTGGTAAGAATCCTACAGGAGACAAATCTGGACCAAAAAAGGGTCAAGGAGAGATGGCTATTTTCAAGGACCATACTGCGGCTAACCAGACAGAAAGCAGCTTGGCAGAGAAGGGGCTTGGGGTCCTGGTGGACAGCTAGTTGAACATGAGCCAGCAACATGTCTGTGCCATAAACAAGACCAACAGCACCCTGGCTGCATCAGGCAGAATGTTGCCAGCAGGTCAAGGGAGGTGATTCTTCCCCTCCACTCAGCACTGCAAGGGACACATCTGGGTGCTGTGTTCAGCTCTAAGCAACCCTAGAAAAAGAAAGGTATGAATACACTGGAATAAGTCCAACTAAGGGTCACAGAGATGATGAAAGGACTGGAGTGTCTAACGGAGATGGGACTGGATAAGGCTTGGGGGATCTCAACATCAATACTTGATGAGGGATGTAAAGATGGAGCTAGGCTCTTCTCAGTAGTGCCCACTGGCAGAACAAGAGCCAACAAGCACAAACTGAAATAGAAGAAATTCCATTAAAAAAACCCAACTTTTTTTACTACAAGTGTTGTAGAACATTGCAACTGCTTCCCAGAGAGGCTGGGTAGCTATTCAGAACCAAAGCTCTACACAACCTGCTCTGGTTCACCTGGGTTGGGCACACAATCTCAAGAGGTCTCTTTTTGTAATTATGACACTGATTCCAGAATGAATAAGACACATTTTCTCCTGGCTCTGTAATTAATCCATGTGGGTTTTTTGGCTCTGAAAATTTCACTAGAGACACAAAAAGCAGAATACACCTTGGAAATAAATTCTACCTAACCCAAGCATGTCCTTCAAGACTCAGGTAGCTAAAGTACAACTGTAATCTTCAACATAGTATTTCACTGGCACAAGACAAAAGACTTCTTTTCTACACAGGGCAGTGAAAATCATGGTAAAAATTCAAGTTGGTATGAAATCCATTTTATGAAGTAATTTGCATTTTTTGTCTAATAGCTTTATGAACCGACGCAAGAACACACAGAAACAGGACAATACTTGGCTTGCAACAGGAAAAAAGTCTGTTATTTTACACTGACCCTAAAAGAACTGCTTTACATAGCGTATGAGAGATGTCTTCAAAGTCTCAACATCATTTTCAGACTACAAGTCTTCCTTCATCAACTACCGCCCCTTTTGTTTCTTTTATTTTCTAATAATTAAAACATCACTTCTACTGAGGCTCAAATGTGGACTTAGAAAATCACTGATTTCTCATTTCTAAATTCAAATTAGTTAATTATATTGTATTGATCTCTTTATCAGTAAAGTTGGATGAAACAATGGGTTATTTTGTATGGATACAGTGAAGATTAACATTTATTCTTATATTTATGACAGCATTCATGGAAAATACTAGGAAGTGGTAACTTAATGTCTCTATCTCATGTTGAAATTACTGGAGTCATATGTCCATACACAAATAAAAATTGAGTACACAATTTCTAGCATCTGTACACAGCTCCACAGAAACCAAATAACACTGACTGATTTCCCTACCAAATTCCTATTAGTGTATCTTAAAAACCCAGAGTTTTGATACAAAGTGATAGTTCACTTTCAGGTTTACCTGTCTGTAAATTCTTTCTTTATATACTGTTGTGATAACAGTTAATATATTGTTGTGTTGTTTATATACTGTTGTGAAGTGTGTTTAACTCAAATTTTCACCAGGAAAAAAGAGTGTCAACATGCATTTCAAGACGTCTGGCCTACCACAAGGCTGAAAAATGTTTCAAGTGCATGAGGTGTCTGGGCACTGTATGGCTACTGCCTGTTACCATCTTTTAATACACGCACATCTGTTTCCAAAGAAAGGCAAGCACGTCCAAAGAAGGGCAATGAAGCTGATGAAGGATCTAAAGCACGTCTCATGAAGACCAACTGAGGGAATTGGGGTTGTTTAGCCTGGAGAAAAGGAGGCGCTCTGTATCTGCCTGAAAGGAGGTTGTAGCAAGGTGGGGATAGGTCTCTTCTCCCAAGTAACAAGAGACAGGACAAGAGGAAATGGCCTCAAGTTGCACCAGGGGAGGTTTAAGTTGTCTATTAGGAAAACTTTCTTCACCAACAGGGTTGTTAAGCATCAGAACAGGCTTCCCAAAGAAGTGGTTGAGTCATCATCCCTGGTAGTATTTAAAAGACAAGTAGACATTGTGCTTAGGCACATGGTTGTGCTAGGTTAATGCTGGACTTGATGATCTTAAAGCTCCTTTTCAATCTAAATGATTCTACAATTCCATTATTCTATTCCAGGCACAAACCAGTACTTCCTTGCATAGAACAGATGAAGAACTCATAGCTCTTGACAAACCCCAGAGAAAGGTGAAAAACAAGTCAATTACAGTAAGAGAAAGCGAGGAGACACACAAGTCCGTTGTCCTGCCTCTTTCCAAAATCATGGTGTAATTTCCACAGGCAAGGTTCCAGAAAACGGAAGTTATCTCATTTGGAACTGGTCCAGCTTGTGTGAAACATTTGAGTGCTCATTAGAAGAGAAATACAAAGTAATTTTACAATACTCATCCCAAAAGTGGGAGAGTGTCTTCATGGCCACACTCTGGAATCAAGACAAGATGTGCTTTGCACATGGGCCTCCATCTCCCTTCTATTAAGCACTTTAGGAATGGCTGCAGGTTGATATCACCTCTGACATTGTCACAGGCATTAACTCCTTCATGACTTCCATCACATGGGATACATTTTAAGCTTGTAAAATTGTTCACAGCAGAATTTCCCCGCCCCCCCCCCCCCCCCCTCCCGCCCC
>NW_008581670.1:14107-21359 GCF_000691845.1 Merops nubicus
CAGAAAGGAAATCAGAAAGGAAAACACCAGAAACACCTGCTAGATCCAGCTTATACAGATGGGTTGCTGTGATGTAGGTTTCTGCCTACTTGGACTTAACATCAAATTTATGTCCCTAAGCCACTCAAAATCTGTCAGTGCTAACTAATATTCCCTGTCACTTCACCTTATATTTGAATCCCTGACTTTCATCCGAAATGTTGTGTGTCTCATTGCCTATGCCATCCCCCTCTACTTTCTCTTCCTACAGCTCTAAGTTGAAATAACTTATTTATTTAACTATCCCTGCACCCCCCAATTTCACACACGACAGAAAAATGTATGCTCACAGAAATTCTGACATCTATGTAGTGCTGCCTAACCAGCTGGTAAACACCACTGATGGCTATTAGACATCAGTCTTCAGTCACCTCCAAAATATGCATTCAGAAGACCCTACGTTCATTCAGCCTCCACAACACCGACATCAAATGCAATAGAGGTTGTTAGATTTTTATAATGAAACCTTGAGTCACACTAAAATTATTACTGCTGTTCTATTTGTACTTCATTTCATATCTCTTTGTATTGGAATGAATGTAATTTCTCCTCCAGGCACTGTTCTCATAGGCTCCTATTCTAATTGTATTAGTTTTTGTGCCTTTAACTTTCAAAATTGAACACAATCGCTATCACAGTAGTACACAAAACTGATTATATGTCCTGGATTAATAAGATTGAAAGGCATGCTAAGATTAAATCAGGGATGTACCTGCTTAAATATTTTAATGGCTGAACATTAAAAGAAACTTATTCTAGCCTTTAAACAAAATTCTGACAAGATTGCACACAGATAATTAGGGGCATGAGGAACAATATTCTCCTAACACATCCACTCCTTGCCATCCTTGTTATCAGATTTAACTGCATGAAAAATCTGGTTCATATGTTTATCATCTGAGTGCACTCAGCAATTTTTATTCCCAAATCAGTGGATTTAATAACACAATTTCAGAATAACTGATAGGAATCTATTGTTCTCTCTAAACTCTTCCCCTCCCACTGGTCTCTTATCAAATTTATTACTGACTTTCCAAGCCATTCTTGGATGCTATGTTCCTGTTGAAAGAAGAAAAGATGCTTGAACGTTGGCCAGCATTTGTTACGTCCACCACGTTCCTCTCAGAGGCTGAATGGTCCCTTTTTGTCCACATACGGCAGGGACAGAACAAAGGTACTGTCAGCCACCAGCTGTTTAAAAGGAGGACATTTTAATTATAACTTTGAAAAATGCTGACTGCAAAATAAGTTTGGGACAAGCACGCAACTGATCTTTCTGAACACCAGTACGTAAAAGCATCCACCTGGATTTTGCACGTTACAAATTAAACAAAATGCAAATTGTTCTATTCCTAAGAGCAAACAAGGCAAAGCCACTCTGCTAGTAAGCTGCTACTCCTGTCATCCTGAAAGCCCTCAGCTTGGCAGGGCAACTTACCTGAACAACGGGTGTCAGACACCCTCTCAGAAACCACGCGGGTCCTCTGCAGTGCACAGACCCCCAGAACAAGTAAGCTGCATACTCATTTTCTGAAACCACCTAAAATCACATAGCCCAGAGTGTAGCTGCAGATCTCACTCTAGTAACTAATGTTTACTCTTCGCAGATGCAGTATATTCAATACTAACATTGCTACCACAATAACACCATTATAAGTTTAATTGAGCCACACATGAGGCAAAAAGACACAGAACCAAAATATTTCTAGAACTTTGCCTAAGAACTTTGCCATCTAACATGCAACCTTACAGTTATTTTATATTCCACAACTGATTCAAAGGTATTCTACATTGTACAGTAAATATGACTTTCAAAAGAAAAGCTAGCTAATGTTTTATTTCTTTAAAAAGACACATGGAAAGAAGTTAGAAACAGTAGAAAAGTCAAATGAGGTAAAGAGAAATCTGCAGAGAAAAAGTTTCCACAGTTCCATAGAAAGGGTTGACTCTGATTCAAGTATGTCACCAGAATTGCCCATGACTTGTTGCTAGTCATCAAATCAGCATAGGTTTGTGAGGGAAAAAAATTGTATCAGCTGTTGCCTGGGAATCAATACTAGCTGGTGGTCTTGCAAAATGTCCTGTGCTACAAGCATGTCACCCGTGAAAGCACAGTTGAGTATCAGAAGTTCAGAAAACAGGCCCATACAAAAAGTGTTCTAGACTGCCTCAACAGTGATTGCTATCGAGCTACAGTAGATTCTTATACTACGGACACAATCTCTCTAAATTACCCCAGGGAAACGTTGAGAAACAAAACCAGGGCTGAAAACCAAGCTGTAAATGTATTGCAGAAAAGTTTTTAAGTGTTTATGAGAGACCTGAGTTTCCTTTGGGAAGAAGGACAATAAAAGGAGAACAATAAAAGCTAAAGGCAGAATCATAGAATCACCATGGTTGGAGAGGTTGACCTCTAGGATCATCAAGTCCAACCTTCCTCCCAACATTTCCCTAACCACTAGATCATAGCCTCAAGTGCCACATCCACTCAATTTTTTAACACCTCCAGGGATGACGACTCCACCATCATGGCTCCCTGGGCAGCCCATTCCAGTGTCTAACCACCCTCTCAGGGAAGAAATCCTTCCTAATATCTAATTGAAACTTTCCCTGGTGCAACTTGAGGCCATTTCCCCTCGTCCTATCACCAGTAATTTGGGAGAAGAGACCAACACCAGCCTCACTACAACCTCCTCTTAGGTAGTTGTAGAGAGGAATAAGGTCTCCTCTCAGTCTCCTCTTCTCCAGACTAAACAACACCAGTTCCCTCAGCCACTCCTCACAAGGCATGTTTTCCAGCCCTCTCACCAGCCTCTCTGCCCTTCTCTGGACCCGCTTCAGCAACTCAAGTACTCAAAGGTTCTTTGAGCAGAAACTGCACTGGCAATGGGTGAGAGTTAAACTAGCGTTTTATGTAATAACAAAAGTTGTGCTAGAGATGCCAGTACTTTCCATCAAAGGGTTGTCTTGGTGTCCCCACACACCACCTTCACTGTAGCTGCCATAAGAGTGTCTGAACAACTCCCTTCACTTTCTCTCTAGGCCACCTTAATCAGCAGTCACACTCATATGTTCAAACTGGTTTTCAAGAGCAAGAAAAGCTTAAGTACCAGGCTGTAACTGAAATCTCCCTCCTATCCTCTCCACTCCTAGTTGTTGAAGCTTTGGGGTGGAATCTGGACCCCAGCACACCCGACAGGGTTTCCCTCACACGAGTGAGGGGTCAGCCACACTTGGTGGGTCCCTGTGGCTCAGAGGCAAATCAAAAGAGAAAGCATTTCTCTCCTCAAGATGTTCCTCTCCTCTCCCGCTGGCCAACTGAGGCTGAATCAGAGCAACTTTATCTGAAAGATGGGAAAACAAATACTCACAGTGAAGACAGAGGGGAGAGAGCAACCTCTATTTGGCAAGAGACAGTAAAAATGAGACATGCAGGAATTCTATCATGTTCCCAGAAAGCTACTTTATCATCCCATTTCAGTCTTTTCTCCCACCTCTCTAATACTCAGCTCCAATTTCCTCCCAATTAATTCAGCACTGAGAGCTTATTTATTGACAGCTTAACCACCATGGATGACACAGAGAAGAAAACCAGAAACACTTCATGAAGCACCATTCATCTTCAGAACTTCACAACAGGCCATACATCTTCAGATATGACGTGTGTATGTATTCTAAACAGAACATGTAACATTTCAAGTACCCTTAAATGTCTCACAAGTTATTAAATTTTTAGTTTTCAGAATCTAATCTCAGATCATCAAAGACTGATATCAACAACAGTTTATATATAAAATGAGTCGCACATGTTTTTCAACATGAGAAAGTGCATGCACATACAAAATACAACAGAGTGTTAGAAGATTAAAGTTCATTTAGCATGACATTTTTAGCAAATTCCTTTTCTGAAGTAACATTATGGAACTCAGAATTATACCAAAACCAGAGAAGTAAGTTTTCTTATACTTGAGGGGAAATACTGATCGTTAGATTATCGAGGCTAGTAACAACAATGTGTTAAAATAAAACAAAGGGACTGCCCTCAATTCTTCTGCACTTTGTTTTTGCAAAGCGTTTGTCTTCCCACTAAATCCAGGACCTTATACACAATTTTTCATAAACCCACAATTTACTAGATATTAAATCATAGTTCTTGAATCCAGACTACTCTTACATATATTTTTAAAAGCATTTTCTTCATTCCAATCAGCCATAGCAAAACTGCTTTGCCGAGGCTCTCAATAGAAGGGAAATTACTGTGTTACTATCACATTAGGAATACTTAATGGTGACCATATGACCAGTGGTTGAAATTTCAGTGAACATATACCTGGGTTTTGTTTAGACATCGAGACAAAAGACCTTTTGAACGCAAATGGTTTCAATCCAGACAACACATGATGTGAGAGACATTCAAAGAAATCAATATGTGAGCTAAAAATACGTTACTCCCAATTCTCTTTTCCACATGAACTCCAGGGTCTGGACTGTATCCTGAGCAGGTCTTTTTTATTATTTTGGGGTTAATTTTTTTTTTCTGTAATTGAATCTATAACCAAGGACTACTTTGGTTTTGGAGTTTCCCAGATTCTGGAATAACTTCCATAGTGTTTAGTGATGTGTCCAACAACCACCCCTGCATATTCACTCCTTCTCCTTATCACAGTGGGAAATCTCTTCTTGATGAAAAAGCACTGTTTGCATACATTACAGTGATTTTAGGCAATGTAAAAGATGTGTGCTTTTCATCTGTAGGGGACAATGGTTGGATTTGGTGCAGTGTAGAGTGTGACCGATTCACAAGAAAGCTGTTCCCTGCATATACAGACAATATGCTCATTTCTCCCAAAATGAAGATGCCTGCTGTAACAGACTGCAAGTTTTCACAGAGAAGTATGAGTCTCTACAGAAAACGACTCCAAGCAATATTCTGTGGGCAGCAGGTTAGTAAACAAGAAACATGGTCTGCTATTTTTTTCCTGCAAGGGTCCCATTTTACCAACTAGTTTGCAATTTATTTTCTTTTTATTGTTTGGATAGATTTACAGAAAAAAAAAAATAAATTAGTTTTTAGCATCAAGGGCTTTGGCAGTGCACCCTTTACAAATGAAAGTACAAGTCAGGCTTATTAGTTGGAACACATTAACCACAGGCACAAAGAAGCCACTGTGTATGCCTGGTGGTTTGGTCTGAAGTTTCTCCTCTCGCAGTGCTTGGTGGAAGGATGCTTCTCATACAGTGTTTGAAGCAACTGCACACTAGCCACATATCTATACTGTGTAATAGATGGCACATTAAATAACATCTCCTTACACCAAAACAAGAAAATATAAATTTTGACATATTTAAGAAGATAAAGAAATAAAGCTCCAAAGGAAGCAGGGGACAGTGCTAACAGATTTTAAAGTTCAAGTAAAAGATGTACAATGACCTAAAATGGTTTTCTCTGGACTAGTGTGGCTGAGAGTGGGAGCCTCCAAATTTTTATGAAAGGGGGTGCATAAGACAAGGAGCAAACAATGCGTTCAGGACTCAATAACATTCATATCAGCAGAGCAGGAAAGCAGAGAAGGGCAGAGCTTTTTTCACATGGCTTTTATAGAAGGAAAGCAGAATGAAACTCTGACCTTGTCTAAAAGCCTTTAAAGCTGGATATAAGCCTTTTCTACAGCAGCCAAGAAAATTTTTTTTGGATCTTGTCTAAACCCTTCCAGTTAATGCAGTTTAAATATAGTTTTGATTAGTCTGGCTGCATCTATCTGAACCAAGCAATGTTTACCAGTATTTATTATTTCTTTTTGTTTATATAACATGCTCCATGCATTAACTTTCCATGTAAATAGCCAGCAATTAGTACCAATGTCCAGCAAAGTCCTCAAATTTCCAGTATCCTCATGCTGTAATACTTCTTAGACAGCAGACAGTCAATTCATCTCTCTTCTCCATGAGACACCTAGATGTAAATACAGCTAGATCCCAATTTATCCCCAAACGGGACAAACTGTCTTTAAAAGCATTTTGTTGTAGCTTCCACATAATTCAGCAAAATGCATATAGTTTGCACAAGTCACTCTTAACATCAACCTGAAATGCAGAATAGCTTGCCTTGAAAGTTGGATTTTACTACAACACAAAGCATCTGAAGGAGCCCTAAAAACAGGTCACCACATTGAATATTGGAAAAAGATGGACTATTTCAGAAGGCGGAAGACATTATCTCCAGAAAGCTGCTGAAAAGAGTCCAGGCTCGTTTCAATTTTCATCAAAACAGATGAGATCAAAGGATTGGATGAGCAAGAGGAAAACGTACTAACTACACACTGTGAATACCAAAGTAGCATCAAAGACATACAAGGCTGCAAAAGCAAGGTAAGCAGAAGTTCAGCCAGTTCCAGAAGTGTCTTTTAAAGACAACTGCAATGGATCCTTCTCCCAACAGCTGTGTAATTTCTGTCACTGCTACCTTTGGCTCATTCACTATCTACTATATGGAAGGGCATTTATCAAATGAAAACCATCACTCTTTTACAGGCTGCACATGCAGATATTTTAGAAAATCCTTGGTTTCTCCTTTGTGTTTTTCTCCCAAACTTTCCAGGTCACGAAAACAATCAAAATTAAACAAATTAAAACCTCCCTGACTAATTCTGACACGCTTCTGTCATATTCATCGACTGGAGATAAAGAAAAACCATTGAGGAAAAAGGAAAAAAGAAAATTCAGCTTTGAGCAGAAGCAACAGTTCCCAACCGCAAGCCTGAAGATTTGGATACAGCAGTCCACAATCCTGTAGCCCTTTCTCCTCTATAGGCTGGGCACATCCCAAGGCCTCTCCAGTACGAAGATAGCTGAGCAATGTTTATTTATTCATATATTGGAATTTGTTTTGCTTTTTTAAGTGAAGATTTCTGATAAGATAATGGAACTAACAAAACCAGACTAAAAACTAGAGGCAAAAGAGATGCAACATGACAGTTAACTTTTATCTTTGTCAGTATTTTGCAGCATTTGAAACATTTAAAACACAAACCGAGGAAGCCTGGGAAGCCGAGTGATTGGCCATTCTGAAGACAGCTAAACGTCTCTCCCAGGAAGCTTTTCACAATATTCCATCTAAGTATTCTCTCCTTAGTTTATCTTAAGCTATTATTCATTCAATGTCCAGATATTTTGTCCTCTTCCCTCACGAACTCACTGTTACATGAAAGGGAAG
>NW_008581671.1:0-1301 GCF_000691845.1 Merops nubicus
GAAGTCCTGGCAGGCCCCCAGAAGGTCTCCCCAGAGCTGCTGGCCACACCAGTGCTGCTCCAAGCCAGAATCACACAGCCTGGCCCCACACGGCTCCACGGGCACGTGGCGAGCTGCTAAAAGCGTTTTGGGAAGGAACCTCTTCTATTTTTACCTGATTCCGAATTCCAGCTGCTTCCCAGGGGAGCTCTCTGCCAGTGCCACTGGAACCCTGTCCCGATAATTACAGGGCCACACCACCACCATTTACCCAAGGCCTAAAACAGCCCGTGCTGTGCCCATGGCTCCTCCTGCCCCGCACACCCAGCGTGCCACCAGGCCCTGCCCGTCCCTCCAGAGACCCGCTCTGGCTGTGCCACAAGGACAGGGTGGGTGGGCTCAGCCTGGCTCCTGGAGCACCCATCAGGACGTGCTGCAGCCCCACAACCCACCAGAATTTCCAGTCTAAGGCTTTGGGATCTGAGAGCTCCGCTGGCAGTGCAGGATTTTGTAGAATCATGGAATCACAGGATTGTCCTCACAGAACTGTCCTGGCTGGAGCAGAACTCTGAGATCCTGGAGTCCAACCATCCCCCAGCCCTGCCAGGTCCCCACTGCCCCGTGTCCCTCACCCCACATCTCCACGGCTTGGAAACCCCTCCAGGGGTGGGGACTCCACCCCTGCCCTGGGCAGCCTGGCACAGGCCTCCACAGCCCTCCAGGGCAAGAAATTGTTCCTCAGGGGCAACTGAAACCTCCCCTGGGGCAACTGGAGGCCCTTTCCCCGTGTCCTGTCCCTTGTCCCTTGGGAGCAGAGCCCGACCCCCCCCTGGCTCCAGGCTCCTGTCAGGAGCTGTGCAGAGCCAGAAGGTCTCCCCTGAGCCTCCTTTGCTCCAGGCTCAGCACCCCCAGCTCCCTCAGCTGCTCCTCCCCACACTTGGGCTCTGGACCCTTCCCCAGCAGCTCCGTTTCAAGCACCACAGCCCACTGAGCACAGAGGAGGAGTCACAGAAAGTGCTGCCCCCACCTCAAGGGCCGCACGGGCACCGTGCCCATCCCAAACCAGAGCTCAGCACTGACACACGTGCCCACTCCCACGTCCTCAGCCCGGGTCACAGCCACAGGGCCCCGACGCAGGCTCCTGGCAGGAGTCACCAGTGCTGGACAGATAACTTGGAGTGCTCACAAAGGAGCATCCGAGTGCTTCAGCACGACTCAGAACTGAGTGTTTCAGTGGTGCCAGCCACAGGCCAAGGGGCAACGGGCACCAACTGGAACCCAGGAGGTGCCACCTGAGCAGGAGGAGAAACAACTTTGGTGTG
>NW_008581671.1:1460-3485 GCF_000691845.1 Merops nubicus
AAGATCTTAACTGGAAAAGGGACACAAATGGATGGTGGGAGGAAGATACAGCCACAGAGACTGAAACTCCCTTCCAGTTCCAGGCTGAAAGGACTGGGTGCCAGCAGCTCTCCTGTCCCCACCCTGCTGGCCACAGTGAAGCAGAGTGGGCCAGAGGGGAGACCCAACCCTCAGGCAGACAGGACTGCTCTTCATGGGCTCCCTCACGGGTCCCCCAACTCCCTCCCTGAGCGTGACAGGGAAACAAGAACTGATCCACACCCCCCGTCCATCTCCACCCTGCAGAGGTCACTGACACCCCGAGGCTGCCGGGATCCACACCCCCCAGCCCAGGGAGTTTTGTCCCCAGGGCCCTGTGCAGGAGGTGGCTGCAGGGGGGTGACAGCCTGGGAGCTGCCAGACCTGGGCGAGGGGCACCTGCCGAGGGAGGGAGAAACGTGTGTGACATCAGGAACCCAGAATCACTATGGCTGGGAAGGACCTCTAGGATCATCAAGCCCAGCCTTTTCCCCAACATCTCCCTAGCCACCAGACCACAGCCTCAAGTGCTGCATCTACTCGTTTTATAAACATCTCCAGGGACAGTGACTCCACCATCTAGCTGGCAATGTCCCTGCTCCATGCAGGGGGGCTGGACTAGATGACCTTAAAAGGCCCCTTCCCACCCAAACCATTCCATGATTCTGTAATTCTGTGAGAGCTAAGGAATCACCTCGCTCTGCTGCTTCAGCACAGGCCCCCAGGCAGCCCCCAGGCCCCTGCTGAGGTCTCCAGAGCTCCACAGCAGCCCTCATGTGCAGTGCACACCCCCTCCCGAGGGACCCCCCGCTGGGGCAGGCTGCAGGGGGCAGAAGGGGCAGGACACCACCCAGTGGCTCAGCTGCTTGCCCAAAGTGCCCAGACCTCCAGGTTCCCAGCCCTGTGTGCCAGCAGAACCCCTGTGGAGGAGCAGGACCAGCCCTGGGTGTGACCTCACCGAGAGGCGAGGGCTGAGGAGAAGCAGAGCAGCAGGTTCCTGCAGGGACCTCTCGCTATGAGCCAGGCAGCCCTGCCAGAGCAGGAAGGGGTGATGCTAACGAGAACTGAGAACACCACCCACCAAAGACTGCTCAAGGATGGAGAACTGACATCTCTCCTCAAGCCTTAAGCTTCTGCATCAACAGAAGGATGCTAAGGTGCTTCCACACTCTGGCCCATCCCTGCCTCACTCCCTGGGCCCAGCTGGGCTCTGGGCTTCCTTTTGTCACCATTCACAGCACAGAAACACCTCCCAGAGTTTGCAGGAGCTGGGACAGTCTCACCAGCTCCCCGTCCCACCAGCCCAAGCTGAAGCAGGAGCTGGGAAGAGCCCACCAGCTCCACCTCCCTCCCTCCAGACCCAGGGAGGCAAATCCACGTTTTCCAGCAAGAACTTCTGGGAAGCAATCCAAGAGCAGCCACAATCTTCCCACTCTCCCTCCTCCTCCAGAGCCCCCTCCTCATCCTCCCTTGCCCCAGATGGGTTTTCCCTTCAGGGTGTTGCACAAGGACATTCCCAACTCGGGATTCACAGGGCTCTGTCACCCCCACTGGTGCACACCCCAGAGCTCCATTCCAGCCCCCCCGGCACGTGGAAAATTCCACGAACCCCAAACTCCTCCTGGGCTGGGACAAAGCACCAGAGCCAAGGGAAATGCTCCTGCTGCAGGGGACAGGTGAAAGCAAAAGGGCTGTGACAGGGCAGGGGCTCGGGCAGCTGCTGATGGAGGGGGGACAGAGGGCCAAGGCTGCCAGAGCAGGTCACGGACAGCACCCGAGCCTGCCCAGGGACGTGAGCACAGCACCCTGGGGTGACCTGGGTCAGGCAACGAGCAGATCTCCCAGACCCCAGCAACTGCTTTTTGGCTCTGAATCACCCCGTGGCAGGTCGGGTCTCCCAGAGCAGCTCTGCCCAGACTGTGACCGTGAGCCAGGGCAGCCCCTGGGCACCCACACACGGGCTGGCCTGAGAAGCTGGGGATGGCAGAGTGGTTTGGGTGGGAAGGG
>NW_008581672.1:0-23673 GCF_000691845.1 Merops nubicus
CCCCAGGCGAGTACACGAGGCGGCGGAGCTGCCCAAGCCGGGACGAGCTGAGGAGAAGAGGAACAAAAGGAAGAAAATTTTGTTCTTGTCCCCCGTGAACGCAGACCCGATAACGTCCCTAAGCACGCACTGTGTGTGTCACCATATTGTAACTAACAAGGACTCCTGTTCCCTGAAGCCGCCGTTCTCCCTGCTAATGGCAGGGGGGCTGGGGGAGAGGGGGGAGCGGGGCCCAGGAGGGGTTTTTCCGCCGTTCTCCCTGCTAATGGCAGGAGGCCTGGGGAAGAGGGTGAAGAGAGGCCTAGTAGTGTTTTTGCTGGATCACCACCTTTAAGTTATTGTGACAGACCTTTAAAAGGATCTCTTTGTATGCACTGGAATATAATGCTCAGCTGGGCTCTTAAATTCTGGCTCTGTTGAGAAGAGAGATCCTTTCATATCGATTGTCATTTTGTATGCAGTTCAGGCACTGACTTGTAGAAAATCTGGGCCAGGAGAGATATCATTAGGTATTTATGGGGGTTTGGTTGGCTCAGCAGTCAGTTTTTCCATTGTCATGCCGTGACAGTAGTGCATTTCATACACCCTCAGGAGACATCCTTCTGCTTCCACAACAATAAAGGACTTTTTTCTTTTTCTGACTCATCTTCAGCTTGAAGAAAAAAAAAAAACAACCAGCACCAGTAAATACAATTAGCAACAGGCAGATATACTATACCTAGCTCCCAGAGCCCACTGGGATAGTTCCTTTTAAAATGTTTGCTCATGGTTGCTCACTCCATGCTTTGGAGCTCCAGCTGCATTCATGATTATACTTAGATGTTTTAACATAGCCTGGTGATGTAGGCTGAGGAGCCTTTTCTAGTTTAAAGCAAAGGAATATATTTAATGCTGGGATTGTCTTTCATGCACACACAGGAGCTTTGGCCAGGCTTGCAGCTCACAAGGCAGGGAAGTACAAATGGCTGTGCCGCAGTGGATCTGAGCTCCACTTTCCTCTTTATCCTGCCTCTGACAGGAGCCAGCAGCAAGTGCTATGCGAAGGAGGACAAGAAACAGAGCAAGTCTAAACTGATCTGCCCCACTTTGCCCTTTTGGCTCCCAGGATGGCTATTCTCACTTACCAAAAGATGGGGGAAGAGGCTACTACTGCCTTAGTCCTTCTGTTCCCTGGGCCCCTTAGTCCTCCTTGGGCCCCCACTGTGCAGTGGCCTCTGTTTGCTTTGCTTCCCAGATGTGGCTCCATGTGGGATGGCAGGCAGACCCAAGTCTGATCTGCTTTGCTTTGGATCCACATAGTCATGTGAGGATTTCTGGGTTAAATGTGTCCGGGGCCCCTTGGTACTTCCCTTATGTAAGTGTGATGGAGCTGGGAGCAGGTGGTGTGCAGCTGGACTCTGCTTGCTGCCAGGGGGTTGTTCCTTACACCGCAAGCTGAAGTCTACACCATCGCGGTTAGGGGCTGCTGCCCATCCCATGTGTGCCATTGGAGCACTGCAAGGCCAGGATGCACCCATTTTGGGTCCACGTTTCACCTCGAGGTGGAAGCTGATGCCAGTCACATGGCTTCAAGCAGGCCAGCTGGGAGATTAGTATGGCTTTGTTTATTTATTTATTTTAACCTGTGACTAAGATGGGAGCTGCTCCTCCCGGAAAAGTGCTGTTTATATTTCAGGCTCCTGAGCAGAGTCAGTCAGGTCCAAAGTGCTCAGAGCCCAGCAGTGGTATGTGGGCTCCACTGGCATGTCCTCAGGTAACCTGGCATTCATGCTGCCAGACAGTGTGGGCTGGTTATTTGCTCATCCTGAGTGCAAACGGCCAGAAGTTTTCCTCTGTATTCCTGATTGCTGAGCTCAGAGGGGTGGAGGAGAGGAAGAGCAAGCTTTCATCTGAAAGTGGCCTGAGCTGTACCTGTGGTTACGCTGAGAAAAACGTGACAGTGTGGGTGGGGTGATGGCTCCAGAGCCACGAACAACATTGCAGGGCTCACCTGTGCAGCATGTGTTTAGCACAGTCACTAGTAACACTGCCCTGTGTGTAAGCAAGTCAGTACCTGCTGCCATGTGATCAAAAGGAGAGATGCTTTAGAAACTTGTGAGGGTGGCACGAAAAAACAAGTCAGCTGAAGTATCCTTAGCTTGTAGGGCACCTGTGGACTATAGTAGACACAACTGAAACAGTGCAGAGAACCTCCTCAAATATTGAGCTGGTGTTTATTTCCATTATCTCTACTTAATTCCTCCTGTGTAAGCTACTTAGTTCTTTGAGATCTTGTCAGTTCAAGACTCTGGCTGTAGACACACCTAATCTTGGGGAGAAGGGCAGAGCCAGCTCAGCCAGCTGATGTAAAATGATGTCTCCGAGCGAGGGTCGTTTTCCCTATGGCAGGGCAGAGAACTAGCCAAGAAGCATTTAAAGCCTAGGGCTTTAAATAGCACCTGACTAGGTGGCTGATGAACTAATGATACATGGGGAAGTAGGATTTTGGGTTCTTGAGCTAAGGGTTGTTTGGAGAATCCTGTCCCCATATGTCATCAGTTGCTGAAACAAGTCTCCTGGAAATGTAGAAAGTCTGTCTGCCCTCCTTGCCCTGTAGCAATATAAGAAGCACAACTTCATCCTAGTTTTGTGATAAATAAATGAGTAATCCTGCCTCCAAGGCTGTCTGGGACTTCTGCACCACATCCTTGCTCTAGCTTGTACCACAGTACAGTATTTTACAGTGTCTGGGATGGAGATTTCTTCTGTGTAGCATGCTGTGGTATGTTCCCTGGTCACAGCGTTGCCTGTGGGGTGAGAAATGGGGCAAGACTCCTCTCAAGGTAATGGTTTTGGGAATTTTCTGTTTTAACACTCTTTAATTCTTCAGTGAATTGCCTGGACGGCTAAAGGGGTCAGGCCTGTTGGCCTTTGGTCAGCAAGTTAAAACCTGGGTTTTCTTGCGACCGGAGTTTGTAAACAAGGTGTAGGCCAAAACTTCTTTCAAGCTGTCATGGCAAAGGCTAGAAGATAGGAAGAAACCAGTGCCAGCTCAAGTGCAGTGTGTGTTGAGAGCGGTGCTCTCATTTCCATCAGGGAGGACTTCAGCATCCTAAACCAGCAGCTGAGCCATGGCAGTGCAGCAGAAACCCTCCAGAGAAAGGGGACCATGAAAACTTTCCCCTGAGTTGGTGGTACCTACTGGTCAGGGCCCAACAGCTCTGAGACCGCAGGGAAAATCTGTGTGATGCTTGCTCATGTGTTTAGTGAAGGGTCTGCAGGCTCCAAGCTGCCTTTGCCCTCCTGTTCATGAGCTTCTTAAACTATATCTTCAATGGAAAATAAGTGGGGGAGAGGAAAAGCAGCTTTCTAACCATGTTGAGGTTGACCTTTTGTTGGTGAAGAAAGACCTAGATGTTAGTGGTGCTCAGAGGCGCTGGCTGAGCCAGGTTTGGTCTTGGCAACACCTATGCAAAGATGGGGTATTTCCCAAGGAGGCAACTGTGCAAAGAACCAGTATAAATGAGGCCAGGCTTATGGGGTTCTGTTCTCCAAATATGAGTTTTGTATTGAGGTCAATGGGAAGAAAAGCTGCGTCAGTGGGTGGGTCATTTTTTTGCCACTGCTTGAGCATGACAAGGAACCTCGGGGAAACCTTCCTTAATGAGCTGGCTACCTGCTCCTCATTTAGATTTACACCCCTCTGTCTTGTGCTGACACACAGCCTGGCGTCGGCAAAGCTTTCTCGGTGTCAGCAAAGCTTTCTCGGTGTCCAGGTCGCTGCTCCCATTTGATTAAAATATGCAAAGTGTCGTTCAGAGGAAAGGAATGGGGCTAGGAAGTGGAAGCTATGTGAGGCTTAGTTTGCATTACTGAATCATGCCTGGCTTGGTTTGGTAATTCCCTCTCTCTAGCCCAGAGTGTCAGTGGTTTCAGGTGGCATCCCAGCATGGCATCAGTAAGGCCATTCTTGCTGGAAGGCCAGACTTGCTTTCCCTCCATCCCTCCCCTTCTCTGGGGAGAGCAGTGCCCTTTGATGGCAACAGGGGCACAGGGTGCAGTCTGAGCAGGGGGGAAGCCCCTTTGCTGCTCCCCGTCCTTCTGCAAGCAGGCACGGACTGCTGTCTCCTTTCCCTGTGTAACCATTCCAGTGTCCAGCTGCCTGGACCTTGAACGGAAGCCAAGGCCAGTTGCAAATGCTCACGACTTCTCAGGACAGACCCTCAGCTTGGTTTTCCCTCTGGCCCCACCAGCTCAGGAGAGGCCTGTGCAGTCACGACAGATTTGGAGGTTATGCTTTTACTGACAGTGCCTAAGGAAAATTTGACGTGTCTGATGACAGCGTATTTGTGTCTTAAAGCCACTCTGGGCTGAAGGACAATTATTGAAATGGATAAGTAAATGGACCGAAATAAAATGCAGGAAAGAAAACAGCTAAACAGGAAAGTTATGAACATAGCTGTCAGCCTTGTTTTGTTCATTTTGAGCCAGGTGACAGTCACAGGCACAGAATTCAGTGACATTCAAACCTTCCTCTACAGGTGAAGGGACACAAAATGGGATTTAATTTGTTCTTCATGGAGCATCACTTTCTGACATCCTTTTTTTTTTTTTTTTTGCAAGAAACCACAGGTAATTTATATCAATGTCATCAAAGACACGTTCTTGTTACTCTCACAACTGTGACCTTGTATCCAGCTAAAAGAGTTATAGCGGGTAACCAGTGTGATGCTCAGCTTACGTCCACAGGGCAGATTTTCCAGGCAGCAGCTACGCTGGCAGGGCTGCCTGCCGTGCTGGCCGGCCACGTCGGTGCCAAGTGATTCTGGGAAAATGCAGGGAGTGACACCACAGACCAGTAACGACAGAGGTGAATTCCTGGAAGACACCAAAAGCAGCAGCCCATGGTGCGGCATACCATGGGATGTGCTAATGTAGGGACAACCGAAATGTGGGAGGAGGGGTCAGACCAGTCACACCAGCACATTACAGAGTCCTGTCTGCACAGCAGGCAGCAACCTTCCTGAGTCAGTCACAGAAAATTGGCTGTCTTGGCCAGGAGGAAACAGCTTAGCTGTCATAGCTTTCACTCAGAATTAGCTATGGGCTGGCCAGGCATAAATTGCTTTTTGAGTTAGTCCTGCCAGCTGCATTACCAACAAAGCAAAAATTGTCTGAGGAACAAGGCTTGGGTTCACACGCTTAAACCCTACCTGTCATAACGTTGCTAAACTTTTCCCTAGGCTGGTTCTACAATATTTACTGAATTGGCATGCCGACTTTTCTGTTCAACTGCTGCATGATCGTATTGTAACATGTCCTGTTGACAAGGACTAAACTCAGATTGAACTGCATAAAGAGATTACTAGCCTTGATAGGTCCGTGGTGAAACCAGAGTAAATTACTGGATGTTAGATTAATTATTCCCTGTTTATCTCAGATTAAACAATTTTAGAATCTCACCTTCAGATTGTGTTATTTCTCTGATTCAACTGGGGCATATTTATAAATCTATGTCGTGGTCAGAATGATTCAATAAATGCCAGTACCCAATCCCAGTACTTACAAAACATCAAATATATATATTGGCACTTTGGCTATTTGCTGACTGCAGGACAAATAGGTTTCGTATTGGGACATCAAAGCCTATTTCTGCAACTGAATGCATGACAAAGCCATGTTATAAGCTGGGTACTGATTATGGCATTGAAACACGTTGGCTCAGCATGTGGTAGATTTGGATGCATAGATAGATCAACTTTTTAGTGGCCTATGGCTTGATTTCAGCATGGAGAAGGTTGTCAGCATATTTGTGCTAATGAAGGAAATGGCATGGGAAACTCCTTTCCACTGCAGATAGAGCCAGAGCTCAGGAAATGTCACTGCTCCTCAGTGGTTTTTTTTGTAACAGCCAGTTTGTCTTGAGGTAGAGAATCAGCTTTGTGTCTTAACTGTATTTATAAACTGTGCTGAAGCCTGTTTGGGTCTTGTTGAATTCTTATGTTTTTTACCTGTTTCTGGAGGATGGATTGAACGATTAGGTCGCAAACACATTAGAAGAGTGTTTTAGCCATGTTTGGGGCTGGCAGGGCAGGCTTATATTCTCTGCCTTGATTTGGTTTATTTGTAATGTTGACAGTAGCTGAACACCCAGAAATAAACACAAGTTTGTGCTCATGCCTTGCTAGAAGAGCTTCCTTGCTGCCGAAAATAACACTTTTGCCCAACAGTAACTCTTTATTTTTGTTCAGGAAGTGTTTTGGATATGGTATGCTACCCCTAACACATTCCCATGTTCAAGTTCCCAAGAAGGCAGGCTGAAACGTTGCCAACTCTATTAAGTCCTTTCTGTCACACTGAGTCAGCTGCTGTGATTTTACCTTTGCTCGTGGTCAAAGTATTACACTCTATTATCTTTTTGTTCTTTTTTTAAACATCAGAAATTGCAGTATAAGTGTTTGTTCCGTGTGCCTACATTTCCTCCTACTTCAATGACAAAACCAGCACATTACTTTTGTTATTAATAAGACAGGTACATCTAGAAGCCCTTGATGTTTTCCTAAGGGATTCACAGCCCAAACATAAAGGACAAACAAAAATGGGAGAAATTAAGTGCCTTTATTTGCATTTATGAACAGGGAGCTGAGGTAACCACAATTAAAGGGGGACTTAATTCCTTCTGATTGAAAGGCCAAACAAAGAAGTCTTCAGCAAGACTGAAAATAGACCCAGGACCAGCAGGTCTCTGTTCTGCAGATGACTCTGAACGTGGCTCTGCTCACTGGCACCAGCAGTGCCCAGTCCAGCACAGCCATGCACCCACGTACCCCTCTGCCTGAGCTCAGGCCAGCAGCCCAGGTCTTTGCCAGCACCTTCACTAGATCAGCACGGTTCTCCTGTTCCCAGTGCAAGGTGCTCCCAGAGCTGCTGGACTTCTGCTCTGTCCGCTTTAGTAAGAGTTCTTGCTGAATCAATGCCTGCTGTGAGGGCTTGTGGTGGCTGCTTGTATTGACCACTGAAGACCTCCAGAATGGCAGCTGCTGAGAAACGGCTGCCTCGTGTAGGAGGTCAGAGCAGACTTCCCAAGTGCCAGTCCATGGGAAGAGTTTTGCAGCATTTTCAAGTGAAGGTGGAGTCAGCTATAACGTGACTTACCTTCCTTGGCATTTTGAAGTCTGGTGAAACATGATGCATAATGACACTTACTCTGCCTTTGCAAGTAGGAGACTGCCTTTATGCCGAAGTGTCTCATCAGTGAACCTCACCTCAACGCAGAGTGCTTATTCAGATGTAACCACGAGAATGAGGGCTGGCTAAATAATGCCTCTGACTGAAAGGATCCACTGAAGCTCATTATAATGACCTTAATGACTTCCAATTCAGCTGTGTCTGTGATACCAGGGTGCAAAGGTAATTATGGAAGTACTAAATACTGTTATTATTTGATATTAGTGGCAGGGTGGGGGTGAGACCTGGTGAATCCTTCCCCCATCTGGCCTAAAGAGGAATGAGGGTTCCCCCCTTCCCTCCACCCTTCTCGAGGCCTGGGAATGGATTGTGCAGGCAGGGTGGAGCCAGGACTCTGCTCCCTCTTCCAGCTGTGGCAGCCTTGGCTCTTCCTTTGCCTCCATGGTGTCAGGAGGTGGCTCCTTTGCACAGCAGGAACTCTGGTGCATGTACAGCAAATAGGGAGAAAGGAGAAATGCCCCCACATCACCCTTCCCACCTCCAGCTTGGCAGCAGAGGAAGCAAACGTGCCATCCCTCTCTGTCCCCCGGTGGTTTTGCTGGTCTTTTCCTCAGTTTAATCTGTCTCTCCTGGGGCCCTCTGGTACTACCTGATGTTTCTGGGTTTTCCCTTTGTGTCCTCTGCTTATCTGTTTGATCTCAGTGGGGTCCCACCAGCACAGGTGTTCCTTGGCTTGCATGGGATTTCTGTTTCCTCTCTGTTGGGAACTCAGAGTTGAGGCTGAGGAGGGGGACATTCAAACCTGGCTTTTTAAGGGTCTTGGGCCAGATGACCTCCTGAGGTCTCTTCCAGCCTCAGTTAGTCTGTGATTTAGAGGCCCTGGCTCACTATTGACATTGTTCTAGCTTGGGAAAGTGCTAACCCTTTGACCCAGGAGGAGTTTTTAAGGAAACAGTGATAACTTACATGGTTAACAATTTGCTGCTTGACTTTGGTGTAGGGCCCAACGCTCCATGATCTATGGGAACCTTCCATGCTGCCCGGGTCCGTGCAGCAAAGCTGCAAGCACCAGCCTTGCAGGCCCTCCCGGATCGTGGGTGAAACAGTGAGAGCACATTCAATTAGCTCTGCTCACCGATCGTGCCAGCCTGTGCTAGGAGAAACCTGTGTGGTGATGATTCAGATTTAAATGATTGCTTGACCCAAAGGAAGGCTGGATGATACACTGAGACTGGGACACACCAGCAGCAATTGTAAGATGATTCACTGCCTGTGCTTTGCCATTCAAAACATCCTCTGTATTGCACAGGTGGGGCCGCTCGTGGAGGCTGCAGTGAGGAAGTGACGTTCGCACCTTTAGCTGCCACCTTCTCACTGAACCTTCAGCCGCTGCCTCTGGTGTGGTGCTTGGCTCCCTCTGGTCATGCTGACACAAGAGAAGTTTGCTGGCAGGGGCAGCTCCCTGGCACTGCCATGTGACTGCAGCCAGGCACGTCCTGCTGATAGCGTCCATCCTCACCCTCAGAGGGTTTGGCCAAAAATATAGTGCAGCCAGGCATTCCAGTGTCTTCCCAGTGGTGTGGAAGCACATCATTGGACTTCGGAGCTAAACTGAGGGTCAGGTGGGAACTCAGAGTCCTTTAATTCTCTGTGCTCCAGCCTGTAATTTGCACATCATTCTTCAAAACTCTCAAGAATTTTTTGCACTGCTGTTCCTACTTCCATTTTTCCTGCTGTCAGAAATGTGGAGCTCACACAGCCCAGACAGCTTCTGTGTTTCTTTTACAGAGGGGCACATAGGCTGCTGTCTATTTTCATGTCTCATGCTGCTGTCTATACTTTCCTTCTTCCAGCTCCATCTACTTTTTTGTTCTTTACTCTTCGTCTCCTTCAGATTTTCTCCTGCCAGCTACGCGTGCTCATATGGTTCCACCGAGGTGGTCTGAGTGCACGTCTATTTCATCCTGCTAAAAGCTTCCCAAAGCACTGATATTACTGTATGCAGAGCAGGGAAGTCCTCAGCACCTGGGAAGTATTTTCATTTTTCCTGACCCAAGAACTGATACTGCTTGTGGCAGTTTGCTGGAGGCACTGGTGAGATCTGAGGAAAGTTTACTCATGTTGGCTGGGACTCACAAACGTGTTTGGGCTAATAACACACGTGGTTTGTATTGTGCTTTCCCTGAAGCTAAGTTGAGAAACGTGTTAGTTAACAAGTTAGGCATTACTCAGAGCTCCTAAACCTCGTGTTTTGCCAGTGACAAAGTTGCAAACGTGTAGTACAACGCTCCGGACATTTTCTGTGTAGTGTAATGGCCAAGCTCCAGCAGAGTCATGCTCCATCCTCTTCAACTTAGAGTTCTGCCTGGACTTTTTTCAAATTTAAGTCTTCAGCTGTCATGCAGTCTTGCCAGCTATCCTGTATGTCTGAATAACTACGTAAACTATCTCCAGAAAATAATTTATCAGATGAATTTAGCTCTTTCTTCCTGTGAGTGAACAGTCTTCAAACTGTCTTTCAAATGTATTTTACATGTAGTATTATTATTTGTGCTTTGTCTAAGTGTGTGCTAGCTATGGATTCGCTGTGTGTGCTTGGATATAACTGTGGTTTTAGGTACCCACTGCTGGTTATTCATAGTGCACATTTAGTCATTTAACAAACATGGTATTAGTTCTGCTCTCTAAGTGGATGACTAATACTCTTATAAATAGGAGGAATGTGATCTGAAAGGTCACGTGAATTTTCCCAGTATGAACATATCCCAAAACTATGAGACTTCTCATTCCAGTAGCACACTTGTAGAAAAGCAAATGGTCATTATTAGGGAGAAGAAAAAGGGTTCAAAACCCATTCAAGTAATTTCTTTGCTTCAACTCAATTTGCAATTGTTTGTTGAGTTTTGCGTTGCAAGGGGTTTTTGCAATGTTTGCTTTTCTCTGTAATCTCTCCTGACCTGCTTGGAAACCTAAGAATTGCCTCATTGGAACAGTACTGATCTCCCTTCTGTGTCAGTGCCCTCCTTTGGAACATAACAGGACCTGAATATTTCTGAAGTGGATATAAGAAACATCCTTTAACTACCTTCCTAACCTCTTTCAGATCCCACTGGAAAGCAAAACAACGCCTAACACTGCATTCTGAAGGAAATCAGAAGAGTGCACAGTACAGGTTTCTCCACTGCCTGTAAACTGACAGCTTTCCTCAGCCCAGCGCCGTGGAGAGAAGATGCTGCGCTCCCCAGGCAGTGGAGAAGGAATGGGAAGTGCTGCCTCTGAGGTGAGCTGCTCACTAATGCAGCCTCCCAAGAGACTGGGTTTCCAGCGGTAAAACGCAGCCCATCAGTTATGGAGGCACCCTTGTCCTTTCATTTTTATCAAATGAAAACAAAAAAAACCTAAATGCTGCTGCTCTCCTGACGTTGCAAGATTTGGTTTAAGGCTAAGGATGGGAGGAGTGGTAGGCTCAGGACATCCAGCTTCATTTCACGGCTGTGCCACAGACTTGCTGAGGGTATATCTGTAGCATATGCCTAGCCCGGGTTTGAGCCCATTCTATCTTCATGCACTGCCTGTTTGGGCAATTAAAGACCTTGCCTGGCCTATGGCATGTCCTTGGTCAAGCCCTCCTTAGCTGGAGCAGTGAAGGGAGTGCTATCATGCTGGGACTGGGGCAGGAGGGTCCTGCAGAGGCCACATGCCAGGGGTTGGGCTGCTGCTGCCGCCACTGTGATGCCAGCCCAGTGAGGCACCTCTTTGCTTGCTGCAGTGTGAAGTCAAAATTAAGACTTTCCATGGAGAAAGAGGCAACCATGGCACCATCTTCCCCCCCATCTACAACTCAGGAACATGCAGGCTCTCACCTGATGGGCTTTGGGCTGGTGGAACAAAGCGGGGTGAGATGCTCCTTGGAGCAGGTTCAACTCCAAGCTGGGAGGTGGTGTTGGCTGCATCAACACTTCTCCACTTGCCCTCTTCACTGTCAGATGTGATGGTTCAAGCCACCTGTAGCTGAAATTAGATTGACTTTGCACGGGAACAAACTGGAGAAGAGGACTTGCACAGCTGGCTCAGAGATGTGTCCTGATCAAAACAGAGGCAGGTACATTGGGTTGCTGGCCAAAGTCTGAGGCACAAACCTGGGTGGCACGTGGCTATGCCTGTGCTAATAGGGGCAGGAGCTGGGCTCTGCTTTGTGGCTGAGTAACGCTGTCTGGCCGTGGTGTGACAGATGAACCCTCTCACCCTCCAAAACCACATGGCCACTTACAGATGACCTATTTGGAACACTCCTAGACCCATGCTAACTCCTGGATTCTGCTTGGGAATGGTTTGGAAGAGCGCTGGTTGGCCTGGGCCAAAACGGTACCTGGGACCACACCAAGAGCTGGAGGGATGGGTGGTTGAGCTCCCCCACTCATGCCCTGATTCACTGGCTTGATTTTCTACTCTAGATGCTGCCACTCTGGCTGGTGTCAGACAAGGTACCTAATGTGTGATATAAGAAAGAGAAGACTCTTCCTGCTTCATTTCTAGCCTTTGTCCCTCTGTGCCTTCTCTCATATGGAGTTAAGACTGCATCCGTACCTACAGAATGGTGAGAATTGGATACATTGGGAAAGTGTGGGGTGAAAGTCCAAATTCACTGCACTGGTTTATAGAAATTTGATTCAGTGACAACTTGGGTTTATGGTATACACATGATATAAAGATGGTGCTCCCAATTCACAGACCTATCATAATTTTGTCCGTGCTTATTATACAGTTACAGAAACACATTAGCATTAAAATCTGTGGGATGAAAACAGTCAGTTGTGTGCTATATTCTCCTCCTGCCAGCCTTTGTCTTGACTTTAGGTTGCAGATGAGAAAGGACAGCTGAGGATTGGTTCCCCCGAGCAGTCTATACACAGACAAGAAGACCGAGAGATTTGATAGACTATACATGATATTTCTTTCTGAGCACACGGCATGTTTCCTAACTTCATCAGTCTCGGAGGTTTAATTTCAGTGGAAGGCAGTATATATAAATGATACTTGATTGAGAAGTGCAAACGCAGGGCTTATGAAACAGTGTGCGTGTCTGCGTGTGTGTGCATTAAAATAACAGGGCAAAGGTGACTGCAATGTATTATTTACCTGCTGTCTCAGATTTATCTGTCTGCCTTAGGGTCTCCTGCCTCTTCTCTCTCAGATCTTGTTCTTAGAGAAAATTTCAGTGTGAAGAACTGTGTTTGGGGTATTTTCCTACAGCTAGCATTGGGGGGGTTGAGTGATACATTTAGACCGAAATCCAATGTTCCACCTGGCTTATTTTGGGTGTGCCGACATTTGCTTCCTTGTGGGTGCATCTGGAATTCTCTGTCTTGTTCAGTAGCAAAGGCGTTTTTCTTATTGATGGCAAGTAGATGGTAGCAGTGGGGGCAGGTCTTGTTTGTGACTTCTGGCCAGCTGACAATGGACAGGGATAAAACCAGAAAAAGATGGGAAGAAAGAGACAGTGTGATTACACCTGATAAGAATCAGCAAAACACTATATGTCCTATATGCATATTTGAAACCTACACACGTAAACACATAAAAGAAAATATACAAAATGTGGAAACGGATTCTTTTATGGAGCAGCCACAATAACATAGAGAAACAAAAAAGGATTTTTTTTTTTTTTATCCTGTGATGCTGCCAGTCAGAGCCTCCCCTCTGACTGCGCCTGGAAGAAGCGTGTGTTAAGCGTGAGCAGAATAAATGATCCTTTTGTAACTAGCATGGCAGGCACCTGTGTAGCACCTCACTGCAGCACCTTCCTGTGCCGGCTGGGTGGCAGGGGCAGGCATCACCACTAGTCAGAAGTAAACCTATTTACAGTAGGTCTTGAGCAAGATCCTCAGAGGTGACTGTTGGAAAAATGCACCTGCGTGTTCCAGATAGATCTTTTTTCTGCCTTGTTCAAACCTTGCTCTCTGCACTAGGACAAATGCAGACCTGGTTTTGCACGTTGCAGGGCAGTTGCGCTTCTGAACAGAAGCCATTTTGCAAAGGAGGAAGGAGCAGCACCTATCCTACTCCTGTGCTGCTGTCTCTCTCCTGGGATTTGAGAAAAACAGAAAGGAAGCTCTCAAAGCTTTTCCTTTTTCCAGGGTGACACAAAAGAATAAAACAGGATTTCCTTCAGAGTGGTAACAGGATAGGCTTTGCAGCATTCTTACAAATGTGAATTTAGATGCCAGAGAGTGGAATTTCCAAATGCATTTCCCTTCCTACACATTTTCTTTTTTATCTCCATAAATCTGTGTCAGTTTTTAAAGAACCTCTTTTGGGGGGAGGGAAAGGGTACAGAACAAGTGATGAGCTATTCAGAGCTAGAAGAAGAGATTCATGCTGCCAGAGGTAAGACTGTAGAAAAATGTGTCAGCGTAGCAGATGATAGTTCTACTCTCTTAATGCCTCTCTTCAAGCATCAAGGTGTACGTGTTTCTCAAAGGAGCTGTACATCTCAGAGGTAGTCTATGAACTGCACGTTGAAACGGTTGCCATGGCAGTGAGTGAGTATAAGTTAGAAAGTGTGATTAGACAGAGTTGGCCTAAATAGCTGAAGGGAAGGAAAAAAAGAAAGGGGAAAGAAAAAGGCCAAGGACTTTGTGATATTTCTAATGCAGATCCATCAGCATTAGAGTGTGCCAGGAAGAGGGAGCGGTGCCGATGGAGAGGAGCTTGCAGGAGAGTGCTCCTGCCACTGCCACCAGCAGCACAGACTGCGAGGGGCCCTTTGCACCCCACAACGTGCCGGCGCAGCAGCTAGGTGCGGGGGCGCGGGCACAGACCAGGCCTGCCGGTGGGCATGCGGTGAAGCCGCGCTTCTCCAGAGCCGGGGCGAGGCCAGGGCACTGCTCGGCCTTAAGCCACCCAGGGAGCACGGTCACAGAGCAGTCCTGGCTGGGGCGGGGCATACCCACGTTAGAAAGTGGGGCACTGGCCTACGGAGGGGTTGCCAGGCCTGCCCCAAGTGACACTGAGGGCTGCTAGCCTGGGCGGGGTGTTAACTGCTGAACTCCCTGTCCCTAGAGCCATTCCAGTTCTTCCAGCCCCCTCACCTGTGCCTGCGGGAAGCATGCCTCTGGAAGGCATCCCGCCTTCCTCTGGAGCCTGAGGACTGGAGCACGCAGCCCTTGTGGCTCGCTCGGTGCAGCGGGTAGTCACGTGCACACGTTAAAAAAAGCAGTTGTGCCTTATATCTGATTTAAATGTGTATGGTTTTAGCGTTCAGCCTCTGGTGCATACTGTGTTCTCTGCTATATTAAAATGAAAATTGTAAAATACTTACTGAGATCCTGTGGGGTTTTGATGCGAAGGTTTCTTATGCACTAGAGTCACTTTCAAGCTTGGTTTTAAAGAAGTGAAGAAGCAGAATTCTTCCTCTCAAAGGATATTCTTTTAGCTCTTCACAGGGAAAAGTGGAAGACTGGGAGACTAAGGTGAAGATGTCTTAATACCAGGTGTGGATGGAAAAACATCCTCTCTAGGAGCTGCAGAGCGCTACGTTGGGGGGCCCGATGCCCAGTGTAAAATCAACAGAAGAGACTTATGCATGCTGAGAGTATGGAGGTAGATGTTTGCAGGAGCAGAACCTGTTAGCCTGATTCTCTTCTCTCATAGCTTTCTAAAACAGAGAAGTTTAATTTACATTTAGCCTGGAGTGCTTCTGCTTCTTAGTCCTTTGAGTGAGATAAGATAGGAACCTATGCAGGCCAATCCATAATATTTGACCACTTACCAGGGATATTTTTCTCCCCTCCTCTCCTAAGGGATCTGTAGGTTCCCCCTTTAAGAGGATTACAAGCCAGCAGTACTTACTGTGGTTAATGGGCATCTGTTTTGGCTGTTGGAGCTGGGGTGAGAGAGATCATATGGCCTGCACTTTAGGAGGAAGAAAAGAAAAGAAAAACTCACAAGACACCTATTTGCCCTGCGTATCAGCTTGGCTTTTGCTGTTATTTGCAGGAGTCTTTTCCACTTATTGCACCTCCTAAATCCTTGTCATCCCGGTTTGAGAGCTGTGACCGTCTTCTTTGGCACCAAGTCAATGGTATGTTTTTTAGCACCAGCAGCCATTCATATTTTACATTAGTGTTCCTCTTTGTTCCTTTCAAGCAATAATCGTAAATATCAGCTTTCATTCCTAGAGCGCCTTTCATCCCAGGGGCTCCCAAAGCACTTTCCAAGCTTAACAAGCTTGTTGTAGAGCATTCCTTTAGAAAGGGTGAAACTTCCTTCCCATTAAAGCCTGATTTTGGGAAGAAAAGCCCTGAATTATAGTGTCTTCAATACATGAGAGAGTCTTTGCAGCTGTTATTTATTGTGCATGTTCCCTTACCAGAAAAAGATTGCTTCTTGCTCCTCCATCCCCCCTATCTCCCCTAGCTTAATCCAGCAGTGTTCAGTTACCTGGGGCAGAAGAGTACAAATGATGTGAGATGGTCATCCCTTGTGATCTAAGGAAGTCCTTTCTTTTCTGGAATCTTATTGCTGCTCTTAATAGTATCTTCTGGCAACTCCATTTCCATCTAGTCTATTTTCTTTTTATCACAGCAAATGTCCTAGGGCAGAGTTGAATGTCCTGTGGCTTTAACCAGAGAGGTCACCATCCACAGTTGGGTTATGCTAAGGGTCATGTGAGAAACTGTAGTCCTCTTCAGGACAAAGTCAGCTGGCCTAATTTAAGTCACATTCTCCTGCAATCAAAGTAAAGTTGGTTGCTTTGCACTGAAATGAATCACGACCTTTCAAATGGTCCTTTATTTTGCTCATCTGTGGGAGCAGTAAGCTCAGAAGAGAAGATTGTTACTGGTAGTTTTTGAACCGAAGAATTTGTTACTTAATGAATCATATGATTAATTTTAGGGCAGCTTGAATCTGAGCAGTGTCAATTTGTTTTTATTGGTTTCAGGAGGAGTCAGTATGGTAGGACCCATCCGTCTCATGATGCACAGAGCTTTCTTGCATTCTGGCTCCGTGGCAAAGTGATCTCTCGTCTGCTTGGCTGAGAGAGGCCCAGGTGAGGCACATGAACTCCTGTTGCTTCTCCAAGGACACACTGAGAGCCTGTGGTAGAAGGAGTAACAAAAGCCCTGTCTCTGGTTCACTGCTTCAACCACACATAGTTATCCGTATAGATGGCTTTAGATGAAAGATATATCAAAGCACATTTTTGTCTGCTGCTTTCAGAAGTAATACTAAATCTCTTGGGAGAATCCAAGCAGTGAGATATGATCCAACTATCAAAATCCCCATCTTCTTACTGTCTTTCCTTCCCTCTCCCACTGGTCAGGTTCACAGGGAAGCCTTCTTTTGGGGTTGTTATGTCATCTATTCCCATCAGTAGATTTTTGTTCAGAAATGCATTTTCATTCTTTTCCAACAAAATGCTGCCTATTTCAACACTAGCTCTGAAGATCTGTAAATTGGCAAAGGATCCAAAAAGAATAATGAACCAGCAGTTACTGTTTACATTGGCCACCTTGTATAAGTGCTGATATTAGCATTTCTGAAAGGATTCATTCATCACTGAAAAAAGGTTTGTACCAATGAATAAGAACTTGCTTGGGAGGGCCTATGTGCCTCCTTTTCTCTCTCAACAAAGCTTACAAATGTCAAGAGGTGGTTTTGCAATGGATGTTAATGCATACTTATTATTTCAGGATGAGAATATGCCACTGAAAATATTCTGTGCCTATTTCTGATGATGTAATGACAACAGCAGTAAATGTATAGAAAAATCTTATTTATTTTCATGTGTCTTATACCTTTATTTGTTTATTTAGAGATGTAAATATATATATTGAAAGTGTCTCGTGTTTTTTCTTTTTTTTTTTCAAACTAAAATCCTGCTATACAACCTTAAGCACAGTGATTAGTTTTCATGTCATAGAAAATCTAGTAGACCTGCACTAGAAAGAGCAATGGCTGTTGAAAACATATGGCCCTTTCCAGACTATGACTTCTTCTGGGGATGTCAGCAAAATAAACATATTTTTATGAAGTACCCTTAAGTCTTCCTTACCTCCTGCTGTTTGTCACACTCCTTGCAATTTGCATTAAATTAGTTGCCTTCACACCAAGGTACCTGATGCTGTTTTGCTTAAAAAAGAGAGGTTTGTGTATTCTGCACTGGCTCAGCTAGCATGCCATGAGCCATGGCTCAGGGGTGGACCAGGTCCTCTGCAAGGCCAGCAGCTAGTGTTTGTTCCATTCCCATGCTGCAGGCCAGTTATCTGTCAGCAATGGAGGACACACAGCAACAGCGCTTGTGGGGGAGTCAAAAATGTTCAGTCCCTGTGGGATGCCTACATTTTAACTGTGATTCCTTGGCACTCTGTAGGACGAAGATCAAACTCTTTTCCAGGTACATTGTTATGTTATACCCTCTAGTATAGCGTTTTTCTGTCAACCTTTTCACTGCTTCACTTTTAGACTGGAAGCAGCTGAGGACGGAGGCTCTTCCTGGGCACTCACATAGCTCCTGGCACAGTGCGGCCCAAGTTCTGGCAGGAGACTTAGGCCACTGCTGCAATCTGAACATGGATTAAAAACCCCCAAATGTCTGGCGGCTAACCTGCTCACAAGTGCCCCTTTCATGCGAAAGGTGATGCTTTGCAAGCACTGTGTTTATAAAGCAGAGGAAGAAAGAACACATGAATCAAATGAGTGACCAGCCCACTGCCTTCAATGGGAAGTCCTCTTGGAGGGTGTGAGTCTCTGAGACTTCTCTGGTGGAGTTTCTTCTCAACCCTTGAAATTGTCAGACAGGCGAAGCTGGGCTGATGGTTGACAAGGAGCCATGAGGGTCATCTACGCACCCAGAGGGGTAACTCTCTGCCTCTTGGGGGCTGTGACTTCAGTCTGCAGCTCTGTTGCAGGGAGGGAGCAGAAACAATGCTAGGGATCTCTAAAGGGATGAGACGGTACATAAAAGGCCAGTGGTGCACATAAGGGATTTCATCCCAAGTGGTTGAGAAGCGGTGCCTGCTCTGCAACGTGCAAACACTTCTCTGCACAGAACCAGGATCATTTCCCTTTGGTCCGCGGCAGATTGCCAGCAGTCTCAAATGTAATCCTCATGGTATTACCTCCAAAGATGAAGCAAGGGTATTATGGCCACTGCCACTGAGGCAGGTAATCTTCAAACATAGCTGCAAATTGCCTGGTTTAGTGCTAACAAACCCTAATGCTGAGGAAGACAAAACAGGTGACAGCACCGATACAATAGAGTATAAAGCAATGGCTGATAAATGTGACTCATTCTAGCCAGAGGCTTTAGTATAGGAAGTTGGATAAAAGATATAAAAACAAATCTAAATTTTCTTTCCTTCCTGGTGAAGGTCACTGCCAGGAATAGCATGGGAAATAATTAATGGAGGAAGAAATGTTCCCCTTCAAATTAGAGGTATTGTCTTGCTTCTCCTCTTTGGGGTCCCGTAACAAACACCGGCAAGCCTGCGGGGCCTTTCTCCCTGAAGCTGCTGCTGGATGTCCCACTGGTGGGTGGTGCAGGCGAAGGACCAGCGCTGCAGTGTCACTGTGTCTGTTACTGGGTGTCCGCCTCGCTGGCACTCCACCCACCACCAAAGCTCTGAATGGGCCTGGGAGACTGAATGGGGCCCTACACAACGGCCGCCAAATTTTCCTGGTCAACATGGAGGCACGGTGCCAAGGCTGTGTGTAAGAGCCCATGCAGCCTGCTGCTGAGGGGATTCCACCACTTTCCCTCTGCTCCTGAAACCTGGGGAGAAGGGTCTTTCCAGCCCCAGCACAGCTGGGTCCTGCTCCCTCAAGTCCCTGCACTTAATGTGGGAGGACATGGATGACACAGTGACCATGGCACTTGCAGTGGCATGAGCTGTTCTCTGCTCATCCCACAGAGACCTGGGAGGCTCTGGGCTGCTCACTTGCTCCCCATGACCAGAACATGGGCAAGGGCAAGGGGAGGCCATACAGTGCAGTGTGCCTGCAGAATTACCTGGAGCAGGAGCAGTTCATGATGCAGCCCATCTGTTGCAGAGGAATGCAATGCTGCGATTTAATTCCCTCTCCTTAAAGTGCCCTTTGAGGAGAGGAACGAGTTTCTCTGCTTCATGTCACCACCCTGTGGGCTGGAAACTGGGCAGCTGTGGGGAGCCGCCAGGCTGCTGCTCCCTGGGGTGCTGGTTTGTTTTCTTCCAGGTGGTCGTCATAGGAAGGAGTGCTGGTGGGAAGCTCTGAGCTTCACACTCCTGACCAAACTCCTGACTCTGCAGTGGACTTTGAGAGGCAGGAGCACTGCAGAAGGTCTGAGTGCCCTGGAGCTCCCATCTAGCATAGGAAAAACCTATTATGGGAAAGCTGCTAATAGCAGAGGTAAGCTCTTACCCGCATTTTCCACTGGTGTTGCAGACTCTGGAGATTCGGCTTGTTTCGGCCAGGTTCCCAAACTGCTCTTTGGTGTTTATCCAAAACAAGCCTGTGCATTGAGGTTTCCTATCCTAAAACTGTCTAGCCAAATGAAAGGAATGACCTCAGTTGCACAATGTGCCTCCATCTTATCCTGTAACTAGAGTGGGGCCAGGACACAACCCCTCTTCTCCCCCTAAAGAAGCCATCTGGGGACTCTGGAGCTCAGTCCAGATCCGACTTTTACAGCTGACCCCTCTCTGTTTAGTGAGTAAAATCCTAATGCAGAAAGCTTAGGCCATTCAGAAATGTGGCCATGGTGGCTATTTGGCTGGCAGTGCTCATAATGCTGTTCAGTCTGGAGTATTTGGGGAACAAAGATCAATCCTATAAGGACGATCTGTCACTTGCATGTCTTCCTGTTGACTTGAAGTTGGGCCCTTTTGTTCTGCGTGCTTTCTCACTTTTCAAGGAATGTGCGTTGCTCTTCTGGCCACCTCCTTATGGTTGTGAGATCTGAGGTCATACATTCTCTTTATCTGGGGTTTTCATAGCTGCTGCTCCTTGAAATGATTGCAAGAGATGCTGAGTTGAGTGGAGTGACCTGTTGCTCTCAGGCTTATTTCCTTATAGCATCTCTATCAAGAAAGACTGTCTGACATAATTCACATAGTTCTAGATCACTATAGTCTTGTCAGACTCAAATGTTATTGACTCCTTGTGCATGTGGGGCTTGTGAGCTGTTTTACCGCAGCTTTTGTTCTCTTTTTGGTGAAGAAAAAGTTATGTAATTCAAACTTTTCGTTCTTATTCTCTTTTTTTTTCTCTCTAATTTACCATATTTCCAGAAAGACCATGCCTGTGTTAGCAGTTGGTATGGTGCAGTGGGAGCAGATCCACAGAGGTGGCTGTTGGGTGCTGAGGACTTGTTATGTCAGGGGTTTACATCAGACAGCCACTGTTCTGGTTCCCAGGGACTGGATGCTTATTAGGGGCTGGAGTGCAGGAGGTGCACTCCTGGAGTCCATCTCTTGGGGTTTTTCACTCAAAGGGAATCTAATTAAAAAAAATGCTCCCTGATGTAAATTGAAACAGCAAGTGGGGCAAATGGGAGATTTGCCTCATAAACTCACTCCTGATGCACACGGAAAAAGGCACATAGAAACACCTGTCAAAAGACCAAGGTCAGTAGACCAAGCCCAAAAAGACATTGTTTTACCTCAAGGTCCCACACGGTTCAAATGTGCAGTGAATGGGTCAGTTATTTGGCCGTTGAAACAGCTGTTTAGCTTGGCTGAGCAGCTCTCTTATTCTTTCTTGGATATAGCTGCTAATCTGTTCTTGCCTCCTCGTACACTTCCCCTTCCTCTTTTCCAAACCCTCGCCAAGCATATACATATATATATATATATATATTACCTCAAGGTCCCACACGGTTCAAATGTGCAGTGAATGGGTCAGTTATTTGGCCGTTGAAACAGCTGTTTAGCTTGGCTGAGCAGCTCTCTTATTCTTTCTTGGATATAGCTGCTAATCTGTTCTTGCCTCCTCGTACACTTCCCCTTCCTCTTTTCCAAACCCTCGCCAAGCATATACATATATATATATATATATATGTGTCAGCGTAGGCAGTAGTGTCTGCTGCCGGGATTTCCTCCTAAACAATACCTGTTGTGCTGGCCACAGCGGTTCCCTTGGTTCCCATGCTCAGAGCAGTTTGAGTTTCCTGCTGGCTCAGCAGCAAGACTTACAGGGCTTTTTATACTTATTCTTCTTCGGGAGCCAAGCGGAGGAGCGCAGTTTGCCTGTGAATAGAGAGCTGGCTGGGCAGGCGGCAGGAAGCTTGCATACTAAACCATGTGAACTTTGCGGAGGGGAGGAAGGGGGCCAGGGGCCACTGGCTGGGCTTCATGAGGCATTTGCTGCAGCCCTCTGCCTTATAAACTCATCATCTCAGCACAGGGATGATCCCCACCAAAAGAATGAGAATATCTGTAAAATGTGAGTGGAAAGAAGTGAGAGAACGAAAAATGGAATTATAGGGGAAACACGGAGAGGCCTTGGAGAGTGTAGAAGAGTGAGAATGCTTAGGTGTTAATTATTCATGTGGAAACTTGTGCATGTATTCCCTGCATGGAGTGGTGCCACAGCACCTCTATGGCACGTTATCTAGCGTGCACTGCTGGGCTAGTGGGCCCGCTTGCTCACCCCCTCGCTGCCCTGGCAGTGGCCGCACTATCAACTTTGAGTAGGGGCAGCATTTCTTTATTGCCCAGGCAAAATCAGAAGCACAGAAATGAAAAGACACTTCTCTCTTCTTCCCTGCACTCCCCCCTGTACTGCTTTTCTGTTGCTGTCGGCAAAAATTAATAAATACGCAGGTTCCCATTTGCAAGAAGCAGGCATCCTGGAGTGGCTATGAAGGAGGGGTTTGATGAGCAGCAGTGTGAAATGCTGGTACCTGATTGCTGGTCACAGGTGAAGCCATCCCTGGAGCAGGGCGAGAGGTGTTTCAGCAGGTGCCGTGGCTCCACTGCAGATGCAAGTGTGCTAGGAGCATCCTTGGAAAAAGGCGGGAGGCAAGAGGAAGGAAGCATGGACAGATGGGCTGAGCCTGTCTGCCTGCAGACCGGCTACCTGCCTCCTGCTCGTGTCTGGGCAAACAAGGAAGAGACTTCATCCATGCTTTGAAAATGAGGTGTCAGGGTGTTGGACACACTGTGCAGATGCTTCCTGAGCAAGAGTGGTCCAATGTGGGCATCGTGTTGTGGTGGGTGTTGGTAGAATGGCCCTGTGCAGGAGAGCTGCTGCACTGACCTGGCAGGCACTGCTGGAGGGACAGGGACTATGGGGCAGGCATGAGCACCATATCTGTGTGTCTAGAATCTATTTTTAGGGTGATGGCATGATAGAGAAAGCCAGTTGGGGATGGAAATGCTCAACAGAGTGACAGACAGGGACATGGGACAAGACTCGGATCCATTAGTCACACTGTAGCATCATTGCAAAGCAATGCAACCTTCCTGGCCTGATCCAAAATACCAACAACCCACAGCTTACCCTCTGTTTTGCAGCACGCTTCTCTGAGGGTTTTTTGAGGTGTCCAAGGCTCTAAATAATGCACAAATATATGGTAAATCTGAGAAGCTGGGGCCCTTGCAGCACCCTGTGTCTAGCTCCCAGCTGAGTGCAGAGCAAGGTGACATGCAAGCTTGGCACCTGCATCCCCCTGGTGTCCACACAAAGCTTTGCCTGGAAGTCCACGAGTGCAGGGGAGATGGGGAGATACATCTCCAGGTCCCAAAGTGGGTTTGTGGGGAGCCAGTGGGTGTCCTGGGAAGAGCCACCTGCTAAGCTCATCTAGATCACAGTCTCTGCCTAGGCAGCCTGTGGGAGAGCACAAGTATCTCCAAATGTAACTGGTGCCTTCACCATGGTCTTCTTAGAAAGTACAAAAGCAGTCCCAAATTTGGGGAATTTACCATCAAATTCATGCATTCTCTGTTCATCTCCACTCCTGGCTCAGCAGAAGTTCATTTTAAATTACATGTAATTGATTACTTTAGTGCCCCTGTCTGTTTTCAAGGCTATTCAACATTTCTTATAAGAGCAAATGTTTTGTTGCCTCTAAAACCCTGGAAACATTAACTGGTCATGGCTTAGCTTTTTTTTTTTTTCGTTTCCTCTTGTAATGGATGTGTGTCTCAGGCTGAATACACCTGACAAACTTCAGGGGAAAAAAAAGTTTTGCTTTCTTTCATGAAAGAGACAAGATAAAAAAAATTTTCTTCATATTCAAACATGTTCTTAAAGTGATCTGTTGAGAAACTCTAGCACTTTCTGCCTTTGGAGTAGAGGCTTGAAATTTGGCAGGTATCAGGGAATGTGCCTTTGGTTGTTCTTCATGGGAGGAAAAAAAGTTGAACCAAGAAACCTTAGTAATAAAAGAAGCCTCAGATCTCAGACACTCCAGAGACACTTCTTAAGAGTGAGGAGCTGAGTTCTCTGAAGGCAGTTGCCGAGTGGAGCCCTGTTGCAGTCTGGCGGCTGAGTGGCGGGTGCGAGGGCGGCAGGCAGGCTGCA
>NW_008581673.1:0-316 GCF_000691845.1 Merops nubicus
ATGGGGACACTGGGGACAATGGGGACAACGGGGACATTGGGGACTGGGGGGACAACGGGGGCAGCAGGGACACTGGGGACAACAGGGGGCAGAGGGGACATTGGGGACAACGGGGACACTGGGGACAGCGGGGACAAGGTGACATGGGGTGACACGGGGACAGGGTGATGGGGTGACATGAGGACAGGGTGACATGGGGTGACACAAGGACAGGGTGATGGGGTGAGAGGGTGACACGGGGTGACACAAGGACAGGGTGATGGGGTGACACTGTGACAGGGAGATGGGGGGCACTGGGATGGGGGGGCATGGGGGA
>NW_008581674.1:0-1676 GCF_000691845.1 Merops nubicus
CTCCGGGCCGGGCTGGGCCTGGCAGCCCGGCACGGGCAGCGCTCGGGGAGCTTCTTCACGTTCTCCCCGCCCGCAGTTCCTGCCCAGGCACCAGCAGCTGAGCGAGAGGGTGCGGAAGCGGCTCTACTACGGGTGGGACAAAGACTGCAGCCTGGACAATCTCTCCAGCCCCGTGGCAGGGGGGGCGCTTAGCGCCCCCCCGAGGCGCTGATAGCCCAGGGACCGAGACCAATAGGTAACCAGCTCCCTCCCTGGCGCCAAATCCCAGCCCGGCCAGCCCTCCTCGCTCTGTGCAGCACAGCAGGCAGGGTGCCAGAGTCTCATCGCTCCCACTCTCTGGTTCACTGCCGTGTTTGGACCGCTGCTGCGTTTTTGGCACCTCGCTGGTGTGCGGAATTCTTTAGGCTGCACGTGAATTCCTTGGCAGGGAAGGCAGAGTCCCTGTCCATCATAAGCAGTATCTTGAACGACTTCTTGTGCTCTGCAAGGTGTTGGGAAACTTGCTTAACTTCTAGTTGTTAGCACCAAGGAGAGAAGTTCCTACTGTGTGTCTGTTTGGATCACATCTTTTTTTTTTTTTTTTTCCCCTTGTTGATTCAGCAGAGTTTGGGGAAGCAGGAGGACACAGATGAACTGAGGCTGAGGAACTAGTGCAAGTGACAGTGGAGAAGGGTAATCAAGGTCAAGCAGTGGTTTCTTAGAGCGTGTCCACAACTTGGTCACATGAGCGTTTTCATACATCCTCATACAGCTGGCAGGGGGCCTTAAGGAGGTGGGGAAGCGTGCTTGTGTTCAAAATTCTCGTGACAGGTTTTGGGAAACAGCCTGAAGACTGTGTGTGAGGTTCCTTAGTGGAGAGGGAATGCTAGGTGACAGAGCAGGACTGGACAGGGCAGCCAGCTGCATGGGTGCTGCTGGGAGTCGCAAGTTCTGATGTGGGAAGTTTTTGGGGCTGGCGTCACACCCAGGTGCAAGATGGAATTGTTCCACAGGATACTACCAGTGTTACAAGTTCAAAGGGCACATTCATGGTAGGAGACTCTGTTGAGGGATATTAATTAACTCTGAAGGCTGCCTCTCACCCAGGAAATGTCTTGGCTCCAGCAGCTGGGGGTAGAAGCGACATGCAGAGAATATCTCTGCAGGCTTATCTGTTTTTACAGCCTTCCTTCGCCAGTTGCTATCAGCCACTGTCAAAAACCAGGACCTAGAGCTACAGCATCTGCTTGGTACAGATGTGTTGTTGCTGCACGACAAGTGTATGGCACTGCCCTTCAGACGAAGGGAAAGTCCAGAAGAACCTGAAAGGTCTTTGGCACTTGGGGGACAGTTGCAGGAGGCAGTAGGTGGCTGGATGAGGAGGGAAGTTGGAAAATTAATTTCTTCCTATGGAAAAGTAAGGACCATAACCACTCTCAGCATGTCCTGGCTGTGAGATGGGGACAGCTACCAGCTGCTCTCCATGCTCTCTAGGCCAGGACACACTGTCACAGCTTGGATTTGTAGGCTGAAGAATTGAGTTTCGTGTCAGGACAGAGCCTGGGGGAACTCCTGTACTTTCCATCACTCGGGGCATCACTGCTGCCGCTGTGGTGGCACAATGGTGGCCAAGCAAGGCAGAGAGCAGCAGCAGTGCCAGAGGCAGGGAGGTCTCCGTGGCTGGGGGGTGTTTTGTC
>NW_008581674.1:1707-4447 GCF_000691845.1 Merops nubicus
GCTGGGGCTTTGTCAGCCTGGCTGTGGAACCTGGAGGACCTGAGGAGGTCCCATAGAGCAGCGTATTTCTGAGCTTGGTGGGTGCTGTTGGGCAAATAATTCCTGTGGGGCTGCAGCTGCTTTCTTAGTTGCTGGAGAGGCACGGAGAGGAGGGATGCAGAGAGGAGAGTTTGGGTGGTGATGCTTCCCCTGGGAGCAGGAAACACAAGACTGCTGGGTCAAGCTCTTCTCTTGACTCTCTCAGCCAAGGACTCGGCAGCAAAATGGAGCTGGAGTTGCCTGTGGAAAACACTTCTTGCCAAGCACCAGACTGTAGTGCTGTTTGGGATGCTCCCAGCTGATCCTGTTGTGTTGAGAAGTGAGACGGAAGCTGTCTGCCAGCACCCCTCAGTCTCTGGCCTTCTCAGTGCTTGAATGGCCTGGTGCTGAGCACGGGGTAGATGGGCTGAGATGAGCTGCAGTTACATATCCTGGCAGTGCCTTTGCGCTCCTGCTCATGTGGATACGTTGTCTGCCCTCATCTTGGGGGCACAGGGGAAGCTGGATCAGTGCTGATGAGCTCTGGAGGAGGAGAGTGTCGCTCAGAGGGGAGCAAAGGACTGAGGAGATGTGGTGTTGACAGTTGAGTCCTAACAAAGAGCGGGCTGCCTGTGGGGTAAGGGAGGGTGTTGCCTCTCTGCAGCTGACTGCTGGTAACTCCCTGTGACGCAGGCGTGCTAATCTGGATCTGGCACTGGGCCTTGGACACTCACATCCTATTTCTGCTTTGGTGTAGCCGTCCTACGTGTTTGTTTGTTCCTCCCTCATCCCTGACTTCTGTTAAGCCCCGTCCTACCTTCATAGTTTAGACTAAACTTGAGAGGCTGAGCCAACAGCAAGACTCAATGGGCTTGTGGGGAGAAGGGGAAGGATGGGGGTGCATCATGCCATGTGGGGCTAAACCCTTTTGCTGCTTTTCTGTTCTAGATATTGCTGTGGAGTTGCTGCAGAAAGTGGCTCCAAGCCCTATTCGCAGACTCCAGAAGAAATATGTGTCCCACGTATCTCGGTAAGAAGCAAAACCTGTCCCTTCCTGTCCTGTGTAAGAGCTGAGCACTCTGGTCTCACCTGTGACTCACTTCTGTCCCCTGGGCCAGCACTGGCTTTGTACTTAGGGCTGATTAGTGTCAAAGAGGAGCCAGGGCAGGTGGCAAGGCCAGCAGGCACAGTGGCTTCCTGACACAGCCAAGCGTGCTTCAGTGCATTGCTCTGGGGTGCAGGGGTGCTCTTGTTACTGGGAGCCTGTGCCAGCTGGATCTGCAGTTCTCTGGGTCTGAACCCTGGTGCTGCTCCTGGCCACTGAGCTCTCATGCATGCCTGCCCATGGGCTCGGTTCGGAGCTGGCTGTGCAGGGGAACGGGAGCCAGGGCTTTCTGCTCTCCAGCCTGGATCCCCTACACTTTCTCTTGGCTGGGACATATCTGTCTGCTTACTAAACCTCCCTGCTGCCTGTGTTGGAGGGAGCAGCCAAGCTGCGCTGTGGTGTCTGGGGTGTCTGCAGCATGCAGGTGACCTGTGGGTTGGTTCTTACCCTGTCTGTCCCACAGGGAAGCTTGCATCTCGCCCTGCTCCATGATGCTGGCGCTGGTTTACATTGAGAGACTTCGGCATCGGAACCCTGAATACCTCCAGCAGATCTCGTCTTCAGACCTCTTCCTGATCTCCATGGTGGGCAGCGTGGGCTGGGGGATCGCTGGGTGGGAGGCAGGCCTGGCAGAGTGCAGGGGGGACTGAGATCCTGTCCTTTGTGCTGCCTTTAGATGGTTGCTAGTAAGTACCTGTATGACGAGGGCGAGGAGGAGGAGGTGTTCAACGATGAGTGGGGAGCAGCAGGGAAGGTGGATGTCCAGACCATGAACACGCTGGAGATGAACTTCCTGAGTGCTATTGTAAGTGGGGCTGTCGTTGCAGGCAGCTCGTTCAGGGAGCAGGGGAAAGGAGGCAATGAGGGGAGTCTGGATTTCTGTTTTTCCCCGGTGTACTCTCATGAAGGGATAAAGAAGGATGTGTGCAGGTGCTGGGTGGCCTGCCCAGACCGTGCTGACCTGTCACTGCTGTCCCCACAGGACTGGAGTCTCTACACTGATCCCCGGGAGCTATTTGAAGTGCTGAGCTGGCTGGAAGGACGGTAGGTGTCTGGGGCGGGGGCCAGCCTTGCCCCTGCTCTGAGCTGGCCCTGCTGTGGTGAAATAAGAGGTCGAGGCACCTGTGAGCCTTTGCAAGGTGCCGCAGCTCCCGTCCACAGACCCTGAGCGGAGTCTTCTCCCAGCCCGCCTGGGCTGAAGCTTCTTTGATGGGGAAGGTCTGTGCCATATCAACCCCTCCCTTTTTTCCTCCAGCGTGGCAGAAAAGCAGGGCATGTGGCGTGGTTGGTTCACCTACACGGATCTGTGCGTCCTCATGGAGCAGTCTTTGTGGCAGCATGTGCTGGGCCAGTTCTACCAGCAAGTGGTGAAGGTAAGGCACGGGGACGGCAGCTGCTCACAAGAACACGGGACCCAGCAGGCTGTGGGTTGGGAGCAGGGCCTCCTTTTCCACTGGGAGCAGCAGCGTGGTCCGTTCCGTTTATGAACGGCTTGTAACGGTTGCCTCCTCTGCAGCTGGCCTGCCTCCTGGGCGTGGTGTACCTGACCGGCTTCGCCGCCGTCTTCGCCTCCGTCACCGCGGTGCACCGCTCCGTCTGCGTGAGGAGCGCGGGCCC
>NW_008581675.1:0-1100 GCF_000691845.1 Merops nubicus
GGGCGCTGGGAGCGCCAGTGAATGTAGCCCCGCAGAGCCAATGAGCTGGGACCGGATGCGATATATCCTCTGGGACAACAACTGCTCTGTTCCTCCTCAGATCCACATGACGCCATTTACTGCTGCTTTTGCAGAGAGATCACCCTACCTCCTCCGGAAAGAAAAAGAGAGAGAGAGGGAGCGAGCGAGCAGAAAAACGCCGAGCCCCTACAGCTCAGATCTCCAATCTTCCTCCTCCTCCTCCTCCACCTCCTCCAAACACACAACAACAACCACCACCACAAATCCGCTGCGCTCCCAAAACAGCCCCCCCCAACCCCCGATCGCAAACCACAGAGCTGCCTGCAACACACGCTCGCAGAGGGAGCGAGAAAGCTAGAGGGAGAGAGGGGAGAGGAGCTTGCAGCAAGCAGCTTCTCAGCAGAACGGCTACATTGCACAAGCTGCTTTTTTGGAGGAGCTCGGTGGAAGAAAGCTCTGGGATTTTATTTTAGATCCACTTTATTTTGTTTTCTTTGGCTTTCCCCTTCCTCTTGATCATTTGCAACAACAACAACAACAAAAGTGACTTGGTATTGGCGATTCGGCCTCCCGTTCATTGAGGAAAAAAAAGGAAAGTGTGTGTGAGAGAGAGACTGGTTTCTTTTTAGGAGCAAAGAAAACCCACCCCGATCCGGAGAGGTGTTTTTCTCATTATTATAGTATATACGCGCACACACGTATTTATAATCGATCTGGGGAGAGGGACCTAACTTTGCTCTGGACTTTTTCACATGGTGATCGTTCTTACTCTAATTTGCAAGTTGGACTAAAGCAGAGTTTGGAAAAGAATTTTTTTTTTTGCTTTAGGGCTGGATTTATTTGCAAACCGCAGGAAGAAGAAAATACAAGAGAGAGAGGGGTTTGGTGCAGCGCCGCGATCACGGTGAGAGCCTTTTCCTTCTTTGCAAAACAAGCTTTTCAGTAACCCCCCCACCCCCCTTGGTCGCTCCAAGAAAACTCGTGGAAATGTTTGAGGCCGATCCCTTTTCCATTCGTACAGGTTATCCCTCTCCCCCCTTTCCCTCTCCTTCCTTTGCCGGAGAGGAGCCGGAGGTGGG
>NW_008581676.1:0-298 GCF_000691845.1 Merops nubicus
GTGAGCTACCTCAGCGCCCTGCAAGACCCGGCGGCGGTGGAAGGTGCCGACTGCAGCCCGGTGCTGACCTGCCTGGGCCAGATCAGCGCCATCGGGGAGGTGAGTGCCCCAGGAGGGCCGGTGGGATGGGGTCAGGTCACAGCGGGCACCGCTGGGAGGGTCCCTTTCATCCCGTGCCATCCCCAGGAGCTGCGGCCCAGAGGGTTGGACGTCAAGCAGGAGGAGCTGGGTGACCTGGTGGACAAGGAGATGGCGGCGACGGCAGCAGCCACTGACACGGTGGCTGCCCGGATCCGAG
>NW_008581676.1:401-2687 GCF_000691845.1 Merops nubicus
GGCACCCGTGGGTGCCGTGCCTGCTGGGGCCACCCAGCATGATGACAAGACGGTGCGTGGGGCTCAACACAGCCTCTTCTCCCTCCACCAGGAGATGCTGAGCAAGGCACGGGCTGGGGACACTGGGGTCAAACTGGAAGTGAACGAGAGGTGAGCAGCAATGGGGCCACTGGAGAGAGCTGGGCAAGTGAGATGGGGTCCAGTGCCACAGGCAAAGCTGCTCCTCCACAGCTCTGGGGCCTCCCTGCCCCACAGGTGGGACTTAGCGGGGTTTGTCTTGCAGGATCCTGGGCTCCTGCACGGGTCTCATGCAGGCCATCCACATCCTGGTCCTGGCCTCCAAGGACCTCCAGAGAGAGATCGTGGAGAGCGGACGGGTGAGCTGAGGGCAGGGCTGCAGGCAGGGCACGGGGCAGTGGGGGCTTGGCCAGCCAGGGGTCACCACATACTTTTTGGGGACATGCTGCTCTGAGCATTGGCCTGTTGGGGCATCAATGCCAGCTGCCAGGACCTCCCGAGATCTCACCCTGGCTGCAGTCCCCAGGGTGTCACAAAGGTCCTCGATCTCCCTTCTCACACAGGGGACCTGTGACCTGGTTTCGGTGTCTCCCCAGCATCCACACACACCCTAAATGAATCCCTAAGTTATCCATTCCCCCGAGAGTGGGGTTTTCGGGGTCCCAGGCCCTGCCACCCCCTGTCCCCAGCGCCTGACCGTGCCTGTCCCCACGGCAGGGCGCGGCGTCCCCCAAGGAGTTCTACGCCAAGAATTCCCGCTGGACCGAGGGTCTCATCTCCGCCTCCAAGGCCGTGGGCTGGGGGGCCACCGTCATGGTGTAAGTGCCACCATCGCTGGAGGAGAGGGGAGGATGGCACAGGGTCCTGCCGTCCCCACGGGGAGGGGTTGGGGGTGGTGGGAGCATCCTCCAGCCCCTCTCTCTGCCCTCCCGCAGCGACGCAGCCGACCTGGTGGTGCAAGGCAAGGGGACGTTCGAGGAGCTGATGGTCTGCTCCCGGGAGATCGCAGCCAGCACTGCCCAGCTTGTGGCAGCCTCCAAGGTAGGAGCCCGACGCCTCGGGAGGCTGCTCTGCTGCTGCCAGCATCACCCAGCATCTCCCTCCCTCCCCTGCTGCATCTCAGAGATGCTCCAGCCCTGAGCAGGCAGCAGTAAGGCTGCTGCCTTGCCCTCGGGTTTGTGGTGGCCCTGGGGCACTGTGTGGTCACCCCAAACCGTGGGGGTGGTCTCCTCTCCCGGTGAGGTGTAAGCACACCCCTCCCTGCTGCCCTGGCAGGTGAAGGCAGACAAAGACAGCGCCAACCTTTGCAAGCTCCAGCAAGCCTCCCGGGGTGTCAACCAGGCCACAGCCCGTGTGGTGGCCTCCACCAAGGCTGGGAAGTCACAGGTGGAGGAGAAAGGTAAGTGTGGGACTGCGGGAGCGTAGACCTGCCCCGAATCCTCCACTCCTCACACTGAGCATCTTTGGTTGGCTCTGCCCCAGTGGCCTCTGCCTGCAGCTGCCCCTTGCTCACTGCCTGTGTGTGCCATGGTGGCACGGGAGCTGCTGGGGGGGTCCAGACTGGGGACTGCAGCTTTAGGGGGCCTGGTGTTGTCTTTTTCCACAGACAGTATGGACTTCTCCAGCATGACCCTCACCCAGATCAAGCGTCAGGAGATGGACTCACAGGTAGGATGTTCCTCTGTGTTCTGGGAAATACACCCACTGGTGCCTCGCTCAGGCTAGCGAGAGGCTACCTGGGTGTGGGGAGGGATGAGTGGGAGGCACCCAGTCCAGCTGCCCCACCCCAGACAGCACCAGCTCATGGGGAAAGCCCAAGGTGTGAAGGGAAGAGATGGGGTTGCCCAGGAGCTGTGTGTCCAAGTCCTCAGGCCTTGCCCAGTGCTGTCCCCATCACGGCACAGTCTTTGAGCTCGATATTGGGGCCATAACGGCTCTGAAAAGGGGGTGCCCATCCCAGCTCCGTGCCAGCTGGAGCAGCCGGGTGCTGTGCCAGGGTGCAGGGTGGCCATGGCGTGCACGATGTCCTTCAGGTGCGGGTGCTGGAGCTGGAAAACCAGCTGCAGAAGGAGCGGCAGAAGCTGGGGGAGCTGCGCAAGAAGCACTACGAGCTGGCAGGAGTGGCCGAGGGCTGGGAGGAGGATGGTGAGTGGATCCCAGTCCTGCTCCGCCCGGGAAGCTGCACTGGGAAGGAGTGGGGCAGGATGTGGAGCCTGGACAAAGCCACAGAGCCCCTGACCTGTGCACCCTGACCCGCATCGCCCCTGG
>NW_008581677.1:0-23916 GCF_000691845.1 Merops nubicus
CGCGGCGGGGCGGGGGGTGTGCGCAGGCACCGGGCTTCCGAGGCAGAGCGCGGGCCTAGGGGCTGCACCGGGCCGGGGTGCTGTGCCACAGCTATTCGTAAACACTGCCGCTCTCTGTGCACTCTGGCTTCGAAACAAAGCTGGCCTATTAAAGGTGGAAGTATTAGACTTGGAAATCTGTTTTCTTCTTTCATAGTTACTGTGTCCAAGCAGAAGTGCGTTAATCATAGAATCACAGAGTCTTTTAGGTTGCAAAAGACCTTTAAGATCATTGATTACAGCTGTTAACCCAACTCTGCCCAACCCACGACTAAACTCTGACACTAGTTAGAACAAAGAGTAACGTTATTCCAACATAAGTGGGGAGAGATGAGTTGTGGTCAAGAAGGATATTTGATGAGAGACTCCTATGCATTACCTCTGCACTTGTTGCTCCTTTTTCCTACCTTTTTCCTCCCACCAACACAGTTTTGGTGGAAACGTAATGGTGTCATCAGAAGCTAGAAACTTACTTTTCAAAGTAAAGGCAGAAAGCCGTTGATTCTTTGGGAGCAGGCATATTTTTTTGAGTCCAAGGGCTGTACTTCACTGATTCTCAAACGTAACTTCTTGGCCAGTTCATTGGATTTATGGGGGCTATTCAGTGATGAACGTCAAGACAGGTCAGCGTCTTCTCTCTGCATTGGTTGGGGAAGAAAGTAAGTTGATGGTGACTTGCCATTTCTCTTCTGTAGGGTCTCTGTCAGCAGAGCTATCAAACCTTTTGCAGAGCCAGGACGCCCACCTGACTGGTTTTCCCAGAAGGTAAGATAGTGGCATTTGAGTCTTAGAAAAAAGCAGGTTCTGCATGGGGTATGTAAGACAGCTGCCTAAGAGAATGTGTCATTTCTTTTTTTTTTTTTTTTTTTAAAAAAAAAAATAGAAAAGTTAGTTTTTAAAAATCAGTTTTGTATAAATCAATTTTTTTTTTGTTTCTGAAACTAAATTTGAGCTTGCAGTACAGTTGCGTAAGGTTAAGGAAAAGACAAGGATGATCAAAGGCATGAAACCACTGCCTCATAAGGGAGGGCTAAATAAGGTGAAATCCTTCAGCATAAAAAAGAGATGAGTAGTGGAAGATACAAAAGATGTCTGAATAATCAGAAGAGGCATGAAGCTGAGGATGAATAAGGATTAATTATGCTTTGTCCAGTACAAGATTTAGAGGCTATTAAGTAAGACTAACAGGAGCCAGGTTCAAAGCAAATCTAAAGAGATTGTTCTTCACCGGGCACATAATTAAGCTGTGGAATTCCTTGCCACAGGAATTTCTGAATGCCCAAGTATTTTGGTGTGTCCTGCTCTCTGGGCAAGCACCTGGAATTTTTGCTGTATAACAGACAGAGAGATTAAGAGAGTCAAAGGAGAAAACATGAAGAGGGTTATGTTGCTTAGTGTTTCTGTTAAGCTATAAACCTGGCCTTGATAGAACAGTATTTTGTCTTTTCCCTTGAAATATTTTCTGTTTACCTTCACAGATGGAAACATCATGGCTACAGGTTCCCTAATCATGTTTGCTTGCTTTGGTTTCGGAGTTGTTAGTTGGGACCATCTGTTCTTTGGCTTTGTTTTGGAGATCAGCCTGGGCAGTGCTAGAGTCAGAGTGAATATGCTTCCTCACTTTGTGCTACACTAAATTACAGCTGTGGGGGAAGCTCTGGAGAAGACTGTCAAATATGTTTGTGAGGTGTTAGACCTCTGAAGAAGTGCCCAGTGGGCTTTGTTGATAGATGATTGCAGAAGCTGGCTCTTTGGTGCCCTCTGACTTTCTTTGTTTCTTCTTAGCACTGTGCATCTCAGTATTCAGAGCTCTTGGAGACTACGGAGACCCCCAAGTGAGTACAAAGTCTGAAGCAAGCACAGTCTGCAGGAATTTTGAGGGGACTTGTTGGTGCTTACAGCAAAGGATTTGCTAGTGCACTCTGCAGAAGGAATGTGCAGGAGTGAGGAAATTCTGTTATGATAGCTGGCATGGGTGGGGAATGGGCAGGTGGGGGAGATGGACAAGCCTGAGGTATTTCTTAGAACATGCTTCCCACTTCTTATCTTGTCTTCTTTATTTCATAAGATCAAAGTATTTCAGTATTGCATGGTTCCAAAACTGGTCACTGTGTACTTGTTAGTCTCCTCCATATGCCCCTGCTTTTGATACAGTACCTGACAGGATGACTGGGGCCTCTTAGCCACACCTCCATTTGTAAGAGTTGCAGTGAGCATTTGGGGACTTAATGCAGCAAAAAAGAAACATTTATTTGGCTGGAATAAAACACTACATGTTAGTGTTATTGATTGGAAGCTTTGCACATAGAATTATCATTCAGAATAGAGGTAAAAAAGACAGCAAAAGTGATAAGGGGAAACATTTTGTATTTGTCTCTATTTTGTGGTGGTTTCTTACAGTTTACTTAGCAGCACTGTAGCTACAGCTTTGTAGTCTTAGATATTTCTCACTTCTAAAACCAGACATTTTGAGACTTCATATCAAATTAAATTAAAGGCAGGATGTTTAAAGTTTGTATTTGTTTGCAGTAGTGCTGAATGATCTCCAGCACTAGAGTTGCAATACAGGGGACTCCAGTAGAGTTACTGAGGAAAAAACCCTGAATGTTTCTTCATGGGTAGTAAGAATCTTCTCTGAAGTTGGAATGATTGATTTTTTTTTTCAGGTTGAGAATTTGCAGTGGGCTTGCATCTTTAATCTGTTCCTCAAGTCTCTAATGCTAGACACATTTAAGAATTAGATAAACTTTTAAGAAGAGATTGTTTGAACATTGTGGTGTCCAATAGCATTTAAGAGTGACCGAAAGGAAATTTTTGGTTTGGTTTGGTTTTTTTCTGGATGTTTGTTTCAGGAATGAAAACAGCCATTACTGAAAGGAGAAACAGGATTTTCTGTGTTTCATGTCTGAACTGTTTTGTTTTTCTCTTATTCTATAGGAGAAAACGTGGTGAGAAGGGAGAAGTTGTGGAAACTGTGGAAGATGTTATTGTGCGGAAACTGACTGCAGAACGAGTTGAGGAACTGAAGAAAATTATTAAAGAAACACAGGAGAAATACAGGTATGTGGCAGAGGCATTAACCTCTGAGCCTGTCTTGAAAGTGGCCTAAGTGGGATGGTGCTTGGGGTGAAAAATGCCACTTAGGGCTTCATTGATAAGTAAGTAAGAAGATTTTGTGATTACAGGCAACTCAAGAAAGATGCAGAACTGATCCAGGCCGGTCACATGGATGACAGACTGGAGGAGCTGTGCAATGAGATTATGATGTAGGCTATTTATTTATTTCCATGTTACACTTTCTGCTGAGATTGTAGTTGCCTGATGCTGTGTGCTTGTCAGACACCACATACATTGGGTTAAAAGAAACTAGGCAACTGGGCAGATGCTTCGGCCTCTTGAGGGTGGATTTGATTTAGACTGGGGGGCACCAGCTTGTGTTGAACTTCTTTTGGAGTTTCTCAGTGAAGAACTCGGTGATGGCTTGCAATATCATGCTTTCACTTCCAGCTGATTATCAAAACAGAGGAGGCAATTTCCTTCCAGGTGTGTTGTTCTCTGACTGTCCTCTGGCTCTGCTCCCCTCCTCAGAGGATTTGAGCTGGCATTCAAAGAGGCAGGTCATTGTTGTCTGGAGATAATGGGGTGGGGGTCAGCTGATTGCAGAGGAGAAACTGAGGGGAAGTGGGACACTGTGTGACAGCAGATCTTGGTTCTGTATACAGAAAGAAAAAAATGGAGGAGGAGGAGGCAGAAGTCAAGAGAAAGGCTACAGATGCTGCTTATCAGGGTAAGCTGGAAATGGTCTTCCTTACTCCTCCTTAGAGATGCATATGTTCATAAAAACATTTTGGAAATAAGTCTTTTTAAGACCTGTTCAGGAGGTATTCTGTGACCCTAGGAGTCAGAAAGACAGATTATATTGTCTTTCCAGCACTGTATTTGTGTCAAGGCAAAAAGCAGACACTTCTGAGAAGGAACCTTTTTATAGGAAAACTGTATCTAAGAGGAAGTGGAATTAGCAAAGAGTTCTCTGTTAGAATATCAGGCTTTTCAACCCTTTAGTTTTACCTATAATTTTACTACTGTGTGAAGATAAAAGGAAAAGATACTTATTCTGAATGTTTCATTCATTTATAATTCTTGAGGCAGTTCAGTAAAGCAACCCACCAGTGGTGGGAGGTAGTGAATGCCCAGCTGCTAGGGAAATCTGAAACTAAAGTGCATTACCCAGTATTATTTACAGTAGTATTAGTATTATTATGCTATTATTTGTGAACTGAGCCTAGTGTGGTGCCAGAGATTCCTACAGTATGAACTGTTTTCTTAGAGTTCTTTAGGATAAAATGAGAGAGAGCTCTCAAACACTGTCTTCTGTTCTCTTCTAGCCCGTCAGGCCATTAAGAACCCGCCACGACGCCTGACGGGTGTGATGGTTCGCTCCCCTGCAGGCTCAACCTCCCCTGGGGGAGACTATGCTCTGGGAGATCTGTCACAGCCCGCTGTGGATGAGGCCAGTCCAGGGGTAAGGATCCTTCCCATGGTAAGAGGGAAGGAGCAGCCTGGGACATGGGGCCTGCATCTGTTACAGAACAGCAGCCTGGGGAGAAACCTGTGCCTTGTTTTGCAGACTTTTCACTGTGGTAGTGCTGTAGTGTGGCTGATGTAGAGTGCTGCTCGAGATACATGTCCTCTTCCATGTCTGTGATGATCAGGTGCCTGGATCAAAGGCTGTTAGGGGCATCAGTGGGTTGTCCAGGCAGTCTTCCCATGTGTGCCTGGGAACAGTACAGGGCAGGGAGAGGGTGAAAGCATGTGCCTGGAGTAGGTGTCTGTGGTGTGCTGGATCAGGGCTCTTGGGGGAAGGAGTAAGTGGGGCTAGTCTGTGTGCTGGAGCATATCTTTGAACAGTGTGGTTTTTTTCTCTTTCTCAGGTCACTCCAGGGACATTGCCCAGCACCCCAGTTGCCTCCTTCATTGGAATCCCTGACACCCCTCCAGGCTCTGCTCCCCTGGATGCCCCCATGACCCCAGTCACTGATGATTCACCCCAGAAAAAGATGCTAGGACAAAAAGCAACTCCTCCTCCTTCCCCTCTGCTCTCAGAGCTGCTGAAGAAGGGCAGTCTCCTGCCCACAAGCCCCAGGCTGGTATGGAGCTCTCTGCTCATATATGCAAGCACACAAACTATTTGCTCCAGACTCTCTCACAGAAAAAGGGGAGCTGCAAAGGCTTTTTAAAAACATACAGTTTTTGTCAGAGTCCCAACAGAAGTGGGGTCTGAGAGATATAGTTACCCCTGTGAGCCATAGAGGTAGGACCCTTTCCTGGCAGTACTGTGTGTGCAGGACTGTGGGGATCATTCAGTATGTAGGACTGGCTATCTCCTTTCAGGTGTAAGGAGTTGGAGTTGCAGACTTTGCTAGAGGAAATGATTCTCCCTGGGGGAGGGAGCATGTTGGTCAGCATCATTCCAATCAGCCTCCATGGAGACATTCTTCATGATCTCTACCTAGGCCTCACAATTCTTACATTTTGGCAGAAAGTTGAATTTCAGTATTTGTAATGGGCCTTAGCATAGGAGTGGAGAGTTCTGTAATGGGGTTTATGACCAGTATTGAAGTTTTTCTGTTTTCTTCTAATTGTAGACAGTTATTAAAATCACTGTGATGTCAGCTGGTGTTAGTGACTCTGGGAGCCTTAGAAAGGTGACCACTGTCCACGCTGTTCAGGGCCCAGTCTGAAAATAGCAGCCATCAGCCTGCTGATGTGTTCCTGTGTTAGGTGAACTGGTATAGAGCAAATGATGTATGTGGACTGACTTCAAAGGAAGGTGGCACTGCAGCTGTATTGTAGCTGACAAACCCCAGCAAGTTTGACACCGTCATGTGCACTTGCATAAGGGGCCTCAGGCAGGGACTAGACTGGACAAAAAGTGCAGAAGAGATGCTGAGACAGCAAATGATGGACATATTCATGGAGGTGCATAATCTGGCAGAGAATCACTGATGTGGTGGTATCTCCAGGAGCTTCAGTTGTGTCCTCCTTTGGCAGGTCGGTGAAAATGAAATGGCAGTGGCTTCTGGTCACATGAACAGCTCAGGAGTCCTGCTGGAGGTAGGAAGTGTCCTTCCAGTGCTGCACAGTGGGGAAATGCAGTCGGCACCTGGTGCTGTCCCTGCATCTCCTGCTGCTTCAGGTAACTCGGGACTCTCCCTGTACAGTTCTCCCTTCAGATATACCTTCAGACTGTTCTATGGGTTCTCTCTGGGGAGAGATGAAGGACATCTAGCCTGGCTGGTTTTGGGGCTTCTTTATGAGTTGTATTGCAATTTCTGTATCCCTGTCCTTCTCAGACCTACTGTTTTAGTAAGAAAACTCTAATCCTTACAGAAGGAAGAGTGCCTTCATCTAAAATGAATGAAACGATTATTCTTGATTTGATCCTGGTGCATGCATTCTAGTTTTCTGGTTTTGACACTGGCTAATACCAGGCATTTCAGTGTAGAAAGAAAGGGTTAGTTGACAGAGAGGGAAAAAATGGTCTGGTATCTGATAACTGATGTGTCAAACTGCGACTCCATGTCATTCTGGAGAATTCATGCATTTTATCTCTGCTTTAGCTTAGAGGTCTGTTGAGGATTAGACCACAGCAGACTGAGCTAACAGAGTAAGTTCCACAGAGGAAGGATTGAGAGGGGCAGGAGTCTTCGCTTTGGGCCTTTTCAGAACAACCTGCCTGAAGTTTCTTCTCAGCTCCTGCTAACCAGTGGTTTAAACACATTGTCTGGTACTGATAATTTACACCATTCATACATGTATAATTCCATACGAATAATTTCACTTTCCTTATCCACATCTGTTTAACACCTGTTAATTTGGTCCAGACAGTTCAGTAAATTCAGACTGGAAGCTAGAGCTAAGATGAGTGGCAGACTTTGGTATAAGAGGAATTCTCCAGGGGAGACTTGGAAAGAGATCCCCTCTACTCTTTTCCAGCTCCTGTGATGACCATTTGTCTTGGCTTACCTTGTGTGGCTCTCTCAGCACTGTTTGTTAGTTTTCCTGTAATTGTATTGGGATGAGCCTTTGGAAGGGCCTCTCTGCATGTGTGGCTTAGCCTGTCTGGCCCTCACACTGAACAGTGTCCCGTAGTCTGTGTGATTCTGTCTCAGACTGCACACACAAAGGAGTCATGGTTCTCCCTATAGCTTTTGGGACCATTTATAGGTACCTCTCAGTGTCTTTTCTCAGAAGAAGCCACCAGACGGTGAAGAGCCCAGTGGTGGTTTTGTGGACTTCAGTGGTGGCTGCTTCTTGCTCATGTGCTTTTCCCTTGTACTCTCTGTTAGGTGCTCCTACGCTTTCCCGGCTTTTAGAAGCTGGTCCTGCACAGTTCACCTCACCTCTTGCTTCCTTCTCCGCTGTTGCCAGCGAACCTCCAGCTAAACTCCTGCCACCCCCCGTAGAGCCTGTGTCCCAGGCAACCATTGTCATGATGCCCACGCTGTCAGCACCATCCGTTGTGCCACCAGCTGCAGCTCCAGAAAGCGTAGCCACAGGTGCGTCCCTGAACTACGCACTGCTGGAAAGCAGAACTTCCCGTGGGATCGGCACCCGGCAAGCTCCCAGCTGGCCTTTTGTCCCCTCAGACTCGCCGTCCTTGCCGAACGGATGGCTACAGCTGGGTTCTGGAGTAAACAGATGGTTTTAAACAGGATTTTCTGGGTGGGGGTGGGGGTGCTCATGGATTGTGGTTCAAGGGCTGGAATCTCGCTTTGTCTCTACTGTGGGAAAGCAAACCCATATTTGTCTTTTATTTTTCTAAGCTATGCTGTTGTGGGTGGACCTGGGATACTTGTGGTTGGTACCTGGTCTTCTCCACTGCAGTAGTTGTTTATGCAGGCTTGACTTCTCCAGATTGGTCTCTGACTGTCACTTTCATCCTTGTGCAGTGAGCCAGCCAGAAGCCTGTGTTTCCATAGAGGCAGTATCTGATTCCCATACTGTGACAGTGTCCATGGACAGCAGTGAAATATCCATGATCATTGATTCCATCAAGAAAGAATGCCTGGGTTCTGGGGCTGGCAGCACTGCAGGGTCTTCCAAAGATCACTGCATGGACGGGAAAGAAGACCTGGATTTAGCTGAGAAAATGGATATCGCAGTGTCCTATACAGGGGAAGAGCTGGACTTCGATACCGTTGGAAATATTATAGCCATCATTGAGGACAAGGTAAATGGGCAAAGCAGAGTGCCTTTTGCTCCACATCCAGTTAGGTTAATCTCAAGTGATAACTGCTCACCAATGTAGTTAGCTTAAACAGTCAAGAAATAACTATACCAAAATGTACATACTCACCATTGTTGTCCAGATCAATAGGAAATGACCCTATGACACTGCTGCTTCTAGTCTGCCATGTTTAGCCTGATCCTTCTCTTCAGAGTGCAGAAAGAAATCTCTCTCTTCCTCATGTTGGGTAGGGTTTGGGTCAGGTCTCTGGAAGACAAAGGAGCACTGCTTGCAGCATACTTTCTAGGGGTGTTGTACCTCTGAAACTGAAGCTCCTTGGGAGACTCCACAAGGTGTGATATGAGTCTGGCTGCAGAAGGCAGCTTTGTAAACCCAGTACAGTGGGTTTTCCACAATTGTCTCATTGCCAAATAACATGAAGGTTTTTTTAATCCCTCTTTCTGACCTTGGTCTGTGCTGCTCTGTTTGTTTTGGCAATAAAGGTAGATGACCACCCTGAAGTCCTGGATGCAGCAGTTGTTGAAGCAGCTCTGTCTTCTTTCTGTGAAGATACCGATGACCCTCAGACCCTGCCTGGCCCGTGGGAGCACTCAATTCGTCAGGAGCATGAGAAACAGGCCCAGATACCCCAAGTGTCTGTGACTGTGAAGCAGGAAAGACTGGAGTGTGAGGAACCAGAGGCAAAGGGAATTCGAGACCTAATGGGCATTGGCGAGCTGGGATCAGAAATAAAGACAGAACCTGCAGAGCAGGAACAGAGTCAGCTGGACCCTGAGGAAACCATACCAGCAACTGCACGAGTGACAGAAACACCAGAGCTTAGAAGTCAAGAGATAGAAGAGGATCAAAGAGCAACTGTAGCAGCAGGAGAGACTTCTGAAATCGAGATAGAATCGTCCAAGGGAGAAGATGCAGTGCACAATACAGTGAAGACAGAGGTATGTAAGCAGAGAGGCTGTCTGGAACTGGTGTGGGGGAAGAAGGGAGCAGTTGTGGCAGGTAGGAGAGAAGTTTAGAGGAAGGATGACTGCTGGGTTGAAGCTGACCCTTCCATGAATGTGACTGACTGTTTTCGTGGGAGTCATGCTGCTGATCTGTTCGATCTGCAGAGAAGCTCTCTGCTTTAGGCAGTACCTCTGTGTATCCCCCCCACCCCCAGCCCACGTACAGAATTGCTGTTGGGAAGGTGCTCAGTGAACTTCATTGCCTTGAGTTAGGTTAGGGTGAGTGAGATGTGCCCACACCTTCACTTGAAGGAAGCTGACACAAACGTCTAGATTTGTGCATTTCTCTTCCCTCCAGACCCCACCTGATGATGATTCATCCCCTCCACAAGTCCCAAATGTGAGTGAAGACTCCTCACAGGCTGATGTTCAGCACAAATTTGAGCTGTCAGGTAACTTAATTCAGCTAGGACATCTTTTACATGCAACATTATTAGCTGGATAGTTGTCAGTGATCTGGTTCAGGTTTTTTTGGGGAGGAGGGAGAAAAGATACGTGTAGGAACAGTGGTAAATTACCGCAGGACTGTAGGCATTGGTGCAGGAGCTTTGTTAGGAAAGACTGCTTTGGAGAATCAACCTTCCTGCTTTTCTTTCTTTCACAGAGTCAATGAAGGAGGAGGCCCAAGCCCTGTTTAGGAGTCAGATGAAGGTAATCTCAATTGGTTGTAGTCATCTTGAGTTTATTAGTAACATCTCATCGCTGCTGCTGCTTCCTGGTTCCCACTGCTGAAAAGCAAAGCTTGTGTTGAGCCTTCCGCACTGAGAAGCGGGCAGTCTGCAGCTGGAGCTAAAGGGGAGATTGCTTCAGGTGCTATAAAGCTCTGCATGTGTGTGTGTTTCTGTGTCTGCAGGGGGAGGCAGGGCAGGATACAGCAACTAGGATTTTGTGACAGTGCCAGTACAGTTGGCAGCAGCATAGCAAGAAAGTCTCTTTGCTTGCTGATCCATAGTTGCTTTGGAGGCTCTGAGTTGCTGCTGTAGCTGGCTGTGCAGACTCATGAACTGTACATTTCAGGATGGGCAGGGAGAAGAGGATGATGAGGATGGTGCCAGTGAGGCTGCCAGTTTGGAGGAACCCAAAGAAGAAGACCAGGGTGAGGGGTATCTGTCAGAGATGGATAACGAACCCCCAGTGAGCGAGAGCGATGACGGCTTCAGTGTCCACAACGCGCCGTTACAGTCTCACGCGCTGGCTGACTCCATCCCCAGCAGCCCAGCCTCCTCCCAGTTGTGAGTATCGCTCCAGTCCTCGGGCACGCAGGAGCAGATCCCACGCTGTCTGGTGGAGGGGGCACAGGATTCTCACTCGCTGACTGAGTGGGTACAAAGGGACCTTCTGTTGGTTTGTCTGGTTCTCCTTGCTTACAAGTGCAGGTGCGCAGACAGCACCGTAATACCAGGCCCCATTTCTTCATTTTGTTTTTTGCCATGGATTAGTGTAGGCTGTCAGAGGCAAAATAAATAATAAGGTTTCTGCTCTGAGGTAACATGCAGACTCTGAATGAAGTCCTGGTCTTTTCTTCCCAGCTCAGTGTGCAGCGAGGACCAGGAAGCAATACAGGCCCAGAAGATCTGGAAGAAAGCTATCATGCTGGTTTGGAGAGCAGCAGCTAATCACAGGTGAGTTCAGTGTCTTGAGAATGAGCAGAAGGAAGTGACTAATCCTAGACAAGTCTCTACTTTCCCATCTCAGAGGCTCATCTGCCTTGGTACAGGGAGATGAGGAATCATATTATTACTGCTAGCACACAACAAACATGAGCATGAAGCAAATTTTCACCAACAAGGACAGGGCACTAAGTGAACTTCTTTCTGCAGGTATGCCAATGTCTTCCTTCAGCCTGTAACTGATGATATAGCACCAGGCTACCACAGTATTGTGCAGAGGTGAGTCTCAGTAGTCTTCTGTCATTAGAATTCTATATTTGCATATTTGTGTAGGGATTTCTGGCAGGAACAGTGTAGCTTTTGCCTGCCATGCAGACTGCAAGAGTGGGAAAATGATCTTTTCCTGGCTTGATTCTGTCAGATACAGGTTTCCCAAAGAAAAGGGTCCTCATCAGTAGCATGTCTTTACACAATCATGTCTGTGAATGAAGTACACTGACTTACACAGAACACTTTTTTTATCAGTAAGGTCATACATGACTGATCTGCTCCTCCCACTGTCTGTCCAAGGATAGGATTTAGTCTTTGAAATTCCGAAGGACCATCAACATTTTTTCCTGTCCCAGATAGTGAACTATTCTGGAAGAATGAGCAGAATCCCCTGCTAGTCCCCAAAATCTCTCCTAAATATTTCAGCACCTGCAGCTCTAGCTCCTTAGTGTCTCCCTCAGTGATGCCTGGAGAAGGCGTCAGTTACAATTGAAGGTAGCTGCTGGACAGTTTGTGTCTGCTGAGCTGGGGCCTTTGTACTCCAAAACACAGCCTGTGTAGCAGAGAACCCCTTCGGCCAAATCAAATAGATGGTCTAACTAGACACATGACAGACCCAGGGCTGTTTGCAAAAAGGTGAGGAAAGAGTTAAATATTTCTCTTGCTATTTTGACACTAGTTGCTTTTCTTTCACAGGCCAATGGATTTATCTACCATCAAAAAGAACATTGAGAACGGGCTGATACGAACCACGGCTGAGTTCCAGCGCGATATTATGCTGATGTTTCAAAACGCAGTTATGTACAACAGCTCTGACCATGATGTGTACCACATGGCTGTGGAGATGCAGCGAGATGTCCTGGAGCAGATCCAGGTAAAGTGTTGAGCTGAGGCCAGTGCAGGACAGGGTACCTGCCTTGGACCATAGGTGTGGGAAAGACTGCTGGACCTAAGGCCAGTTTCACTGACAGTGTCTTTGAATGAAAAAAAACTCTCTTCTGCTGCCTCTGGTGGCAAAGTTAAAACTAACGCAGCAGAATGTTGTGTAGGTTCAGCCCATTTAAAATTTAGTTTCCTTCAGGGAAATGCTGAGGACAGCAAGAACCAGGGTGTGGTTCAGGAACAAAAGCAACAGGGATATTGAATGACAGGGGACGCGATTGCTTCTTTTGGTGGCTGTGCTGGTTTATGCTGGTATAAAGTGTGTGTGAAACTGTCCTGTGAATATATGCCATTTAAAACTTCTCATGAATTAGACTGTCCCAACTGGCAGAGTTTGAACTGGGGTTTTATAGTTCCTCAGGACTCGTGGCTTTTGAGGTAAATGGAGGAACTTATTCTGAGCAGCAGACAAGGAACTGAAACTACCTCTGACCCAATCATTCCCAGCCTGTGGTTTGTGATAGTTAACTGACACACACTAACTGAGCTTGTTTTGCCTGAGAATCTTAACAGAGTGTGGTTTTCTTGCAGCAATTTCTGGCCACACAACTGATCATGCAAACATCGGAGTCAGGGATCAGTGCAAAGAGCCTTCGTGGGCGAGACTCCACTCGCAAGCAGGATGCTTCAGAGAAGGTGAGAATGCTGCACCCTGTGGAAGGGCACTTGGTATCTTTTGAAGAACCCCAAGATACTGCATGAAGTTCCCATGCCAAAGAGGCAGAATGTCTCTTGGGATTGCAATGGCTCCAGCATCTTCATCTGAACAAATTTTTTTTTTAAATGTGCCCATTGATTAGTTTACATCTCTGGACCTGTACACTGTACATCATCCCTGAGGCAGCTCTCATGAGTTTATTCTGCAAGCCCATTAGTTCTATCCCTGTTTTTAAAAACAGGTGATGAAAACTGTGGGAAAATGAACAGAGTATTGGAAGAGGCACGATATGGCAGGAAGGTGAGGTGCAGAGAATTGGTTGAATAGCCTCTGCCATGTCCTTCACTTCCTAGTCAGATTTTTAGAACCATGGAATCACTGCAGTCCAGTTTATAGAATCATAGAATGTTTGGGTTGGAAGGGACCTCCAAAGGTCATCTAGTCCAACCCCCCTGCTATAAGCTGGGACATCTCCAACTAGATCAAGCTACTCAGATCCTCATCAAGCCTGGCCTTGAATGTTTCCAGGGATGGGGCCTCCACCTTTGCTGTGTAAAACACACCAGAGAACCTTTGATGCATCCAAACTTGATTAAGTGATCTCGACTGCTCTCAGCTGGTGCACACAGCACTGTGACAGCAAAGACTGCCTCCTGAGTTATAGTGGCAACTGAACAGTGCAGAAATGGTTAGGTAGACCAGGCCTTGCTATGGCTGCAGGGGAATATCCCTTTCCTAGCATTCTGACTCTCGCAGCATCCCTCTTTTGTCCATTTTTGTGTTCCTGCTGCATAAGACTGATGCCATGCAGGAAGGGCTGTGGGGCACGTGTTTCTCTATGCTCGTGTGTGGGCTCAGTGCTTCTGTGTGGTGTGTGCATTTCCATATCCGATATCTGATAAGTCCTTCTGTTTGGCCTTTTAACAGGACAGTGTCCCAATGGGCTCTCCTGCCTTCCTTCTCTCTCTCTTTGTAAGTATTGAAAGGCTCCAGCAGGTACTGCAGTACTGCTGGCAGCGTGCTCTGCTCCCTGCACTGTCACAGCATCCTTAGCACTGCAGCGGTGTGTGTTTAACTTGGGGGCTGTACAACCATGATCATTAGAGAAGAAACTTCTCAGTCCCTCATTCTCAGCGTGGGTGAGTGGGAGGGGCTTCAGTGTTTTCTTCTGGTTCCAACTGTTCTTATTTTGTCATCTGCTTTTGCTTTTTTCCACAACTTCCCTCCTGCTTTTTTTCTCTGTAAGTGGGAAAACAGACCAAGTGGTGCAGTATTCTAGTTCCCATGTCTGCCATGCTTATACAGCTGCCCCTTCCACACGTTCAAGACAGTACAAAAGGTCTTGGGAAAGTGAGGAGTCAGCTGTGTACTCCTTTATCATTCATGGTCCAGAAAGCAAATCAGATACTCTGCAGAAATATCTTGCTCTGTGCCTGTGGTGATTTGAAGTGTCTGGAAAAATATTCCCTCTGGGAAACCCCAAGTCTCTGAGTTGCGGGCAGGAGAGAGGGGAGGAAGATGGAGAGTTGTTTTTTTCTCGCATATATCTAAAGACAGAGGAGTACTCCAGGAGAGTCAGCATGTCAGCCAGAGGGAGAGGGCAGCGGATCAAAGGAAGCTCTCAGCTCGCCTTCTGCTCATGGAAAGGTGCTGTGCGGAGAAACTAGGGAGCTAGTGCCAGGGTCACTCATCTGGAGGAGCACTTCCATAGGGATCAGCAGCTGATAAGGTAGGTTAGTCAGCAGTTTCCTCTTCCCATCTTAAAAGCCAAGGTAGAGTCTGACACTTAGGAGAAAGCCTGTACTGTACAGGCTCCAAAAGCATCTGTCTGGGCAAGAGCCTCGTGGCCTCTCTCTGCCCTGGCTGCCAGCAGCATGCAGAGATGCTGCAAATCCCAGCACCTGTGCTCTGTCCAGAGCCAATTTTTAGGTAGGTCTGCAGGCAGGCCTCCCCAAGCCGCCATAGGACACCTTCCGTTTCTCCTCTTGGGAAGGCATGAAAAACTGTTGCCAGATGCACAGTTCCTTACCTTCCCTGGAGGAAGCGTTTTGTATTTAGAGTTGCATAACTCTTTCTGTTTGCCTTGTGACTAGGATGGAGGCACCAGAGGGCGTCGCTGTGCCATTGAGGCAGACATGAAGATGAAGAAATGATGCTGCAGGCAGACAGAAAACCCAATCCAGAGCTGGAGTGCAAGCAAGATACTGGTAACAGCTGTTGGAGGAGGAAGAAAAGCTTCAGGTCCATTTCTGGGACCTGTTCCACCTTCTTCACTTGCCCCTCTGGAAAGCAGTGTCTCATTGGAATGTGTAACCCAAAGAAACTTCCCTGGACGGGAAGACTAGCCCCCCTGCCTGTTTTAGGGCAGTCGTCTTGGGCTTCATCAGTGTTCTGGTGTTAGCTAGCAACTGGTGGCTCGTATGTACTGTAATGTGAAGTGTACAGATTTTTACTAGTGACGTGTAAATGTGTATGTATATTAAAATTGGGAACAAATCCAGTGTACAGTGTGTAGTGTTCTGAGCATCACAGCTCTGCAGCAAGGACACTTGGTTTTGTACAAGCATGCACACCCCGCTGGAGTATCTGCACACATGACTCTCTTCCAGTTACTGTACAGCACACAAGCATGGCAGAGCTTTGGCATTAGAGACAATCCATTAATTGTGGGAATGTTCCATAGTGCTTGTGTGAAGGTAAGATTCCCTGCTTGAGTGTGTGAGAATATGGCACTGTTATGATAAAACGGGAAGTTTAACCCTGAGAAGTTAACTACTACAGTCTTGTTGAAGCTTTCCTTAAGGGACCCATTTATTGAAATGTACCTCTCCTCCTTTCCCCAGAGATTTGTAAAGGGTACACGACTCAGAGTGAAAATCTGTGATTCCAGCAGCTGTAGGCATGCCGGTACCTGGCTTCACGTCTGAGCTTGTGAGCCCTTTCTCACTACTGGAAATTACAGTTCCTTTCCTTGGCAACATGGATGATTTACTGAGGTTTAAGTTCTCTGTGACAACGTGCAAATGATTTTATTTTCTGCTCATGTGACCTGTGAGATGAAACTTGCCTATTTTCCATCCTCATGACTTTCTAGAGGACAAAAAAAAAAAAAAAGGCAGCTGGGAGTGCACACACCTCTTTGTGCAGCATGTAAAGGGTGCAGCTGTCTGACACACAAGGTGCAGGAAACTGAGTCACTGTGATTAAGACCAGAGGAATTGTTACCTGTACCTTTATTTTCACAAGTTTTTTGTTGGAATTGGTTGTGCCTGCTGTGTTGAGCCCTATATTTGGCTCAGGTGTATTTCCACCAAGAGTCACTCTATATTTGATGTGAGAAGTTCAAATCCTTTGGTTTGCTCACTGGTTAGTTTTCACTACTGAAACTGGAAACAAATTCTTGATGTGAGTTCTTATGGCCTTAGTTTTTGGATATTACAGGTTGTTAAATTCATAGCACAAAAAGTTACAGGTTTCTTTTGATCTCTGATATTTTATGGAATAAAGTTTGAAGGACATTGAACTAGTTCAACCTGCTGCTCAAAGCAGGGCCAGCTTCAAGGGTAGATCAAGTTGCTCAGAGCCTTATCTAGTTGAGTGTGGACAGCTTGTTTCAGTGCTTACCCACCCACATGGAGTAAACAGTTACCTCATATCCAGTCTGAATTTCCTTTGGTGCAGCTTGTCATCACTGCCTCCTCTCACTGCTAGCCACTGAGAGGAGCCTGGTTCCATCTCCTCTGTAACACCTCAGCCCTGTCTTCGTCCGTATTGAAAATTTGGAGTATGCAGTAGGACCTTTATTGTGTCCACTAGTAACTTGCTTGCATTATGGAAAGCATTGCTGTTCATGCCTATCCTTGGTTTCTTCTCTTAACTGGGTATTTTTCCCTCAGAGTCTTTCTCTTGTCCCATTGCATTTTAATAGCCTTTAATGATGTTTAAGATCTTTAAAAATCTCTGATACAATTTCCTCTTCAGAGCCCTATTGCCTCTTTCCCAATTCATCATCTCAGACTCTGACTACTAATTCTGTTCTTCCTAATACTTTGTTCTAATCTGTCTAGTGCAGAGCTGAGGCTTACTGTGGTGCATGTCCTGACATCCACCCTTTTACAGATAATAACAATCCCATCCTTCTGTTTTTCATGTTCTGTGGCTAATTTAAATGACAGGTTATACAGCATAGGTTTGGTCCTGTTGTATTTAAGCTTCTTTAGGATGCACAAGTGGATCCCAACTGATTCTAAGGTTTAAATTGTTCTAAAACCTCCCCTGTTGACATTTTAATTAGAAACAGTCTCTCAGACCCATCCCAAGAGAAAGTCTCGTGTGATCTCTGTGGCAGCTGCTGATAATGATGATTAATTTGATTTTTCCAACTGGCCCTATTTTCCACTGCGATGTTTGGCACTGATCATGCGTCATCGCCCCAATCATCTGGCAGTTCTCTGCTTCTGATGTTTTTGATGAAGTTTGTTTTTATTTGCTTTTATATCTATAGCAATTTTTTTCTTCTTTTTTTTCTTCCACCCCCCCCCACTCCTTTATGGATTCTACATTTCATTTACTAGAGTTTGGGCTTTTATCATTTTTATTTTTTTGACACATAAGCTCCTTTTAAAAGCCATCTCTTTTATTTCTAACAGCTTTTCCTCATATCTGCAAGGGTTGTGCAATGTCTGATCTCTGCAAAGCAAACTAAAACTTTCCAATTCGTTAATGGTTCTTTGCTGATGCCTTATGTAGCCCACATAATTAAGAACTGCCAAGCGGTTCTCAATTAAAAGTTGAAGTCTATCTTTTTGTCCCTCACTTTTTGTACGGAATTGGTATGGAACTAAGCAGCCCGTAATTATTTCACTCATCCCGCTTGTCTTGCACTAATGCTGCTGTTACACTCTCTGGCATCTTCAGTCTTCAAGATTTAATAGAACTGAACATAAGGCTGATGATCTTTTTAATCGATGCTTATACCTAAGTTCCAAAGGCTTCTTGATTTTAAAATGCTTATCCCTCTCAACTGGAGTACAGAAAGATGATCACAAGTGATTGGAGTACCCTAGGCTGAAGGGCTTTTCTGCCCTTCAGCTGCGCGGCGGTGGCTGGTTGTGCGTGTGCAGCCAGCTCTGCTGATGGTGCAGGAAAGTGCTGTAGGCCTGGGGTCACTCTTCAGATGAAATTGCAGTTTGCTCAACTCCTTCAGCTGGAAGCTGAGAGCAGGTAATGTTATCTAGTACCTCATCAAACTTTATCTGCTTCTGCTGAAGTTAACTTTGAAAGAGTTTTCAGAAGGATGGCCATGCAGATCTCAGCTGTCATTGTATGTTTGTAAAAAAGAAACAAATTTTCTCACTCCAAACCAAATGGATTCCTTATTTCTCCCAGTTATACACCGTAAGCTGTATTTGTAGCTGTGCTAGCAGCCCTGAGAATGCAAAAGGAAACCAGGGAGAAACGTGCTTGTTCAAAACTGAAGAAATTAGGTTGTACGTAATTAAATGTAAACTCCAAAGACACTGCTAATTAATGCATCGAATTCTCCATAGGTACAGCATCCAGGCAGCTGAGTTCAGTGGCAGGATACTGCTTTTTTTAACAGCCTTTACTGTTGTTAGTGTGACTCTGCAAGCAGTTCCCCAGACATAGAGAACCAATAGCGGACTCGTGCAGTAGAAGGCATGGACTAATGATCAGAGATTAAATGAATAGTTTCTTCCTCCTTAAAAGAATGCTAACTTTTGTTTTCTGAAATGTGTAGAACTGTCACCTGTCAGTATGTGACTGTGCATGGTTATAATTCTTCTGGCTCAGGTACACAGGATACCACCATCCCTCTAATCACCTCTGTCACTCTCAAAACAAAGTATCTGTAGGGTTTGTTATAAGTTATTTCCAGCATAAAAAGTCTCAAGGGGCAGCAAAGGGAATTTCAGTGAGTTGTCCTTGGAGTCACTAGTTGTTCACAAGTGTCAGCAGCTCATGAGCCGCAGCATTGATGACTTGATGTGAGCTTGCTGCTGGAAGCCTTTAGCACATTAAACATCCAGCAGCCAACAAACCTGTGGGTTCCTAACTAGTTCAGCATCCCCCAGTAGCCCACCGGCCCCTGAAAGCACCAGAAAAAGTGAAATTCAGCTGCTCTGAAATGGCAGTTTCTGTGGCAGAGCCCTGCCATGAGCTGTCCAGTGTGGACGGGTGTAAGCTGCTCGCCTCAGGGAGTCTTGCCCATGCTTTGGCTCCCTCAGTATGTCAGGAAATGAGCTGGGCTTTGCAGTTCTGGACCAGGGTACAAAGTAATTGCTGTCTCTCTCTTGATGTTCCTTTGCAGATGGGCCATGGCTGGGTGCAGTGGGAGTCTGAGACGGACTCTTCCAGTGAGTCAGAGAACAGTGACTTCGAGTCTCCTTTCAACTGGGATTCAAGCTTGGATCTAGACCTGAGGAGCTGGCGGAATACTGAAGAGGCAGCCATAAGGAAGCTAGAGGAGAGCAGCCGAGAGGGAGATGAGGAGCTCAGTGAGCCTCCTTGGGAGGATGACAGTGAAGACTACCAAAAGGCAGAGAGGCCATATGAAGACGACAGTCTTCTCCAGTTCTCAGAGGTAGGGCTGTTTGGATGAAAGGAAAGTGGGTGGCTTAGTTAGGGCGGTCCTGAAACATTAGGGTTTTCAAGGCCTCCACCATCCCTGCTCACAGAAACAGTCTGGGGGAGGAGCAGATGCTCTGAGTTCACTTGCACCCTGTTCCAGGCCTAGCCCTTCCTCCCATTTAAAGCTGGCACGGCAACCAGGCAGCTGCTTTGCCAAAACACAGCTCACCCTAAAGCATAGAGATGTCAGTGAACTGACACTGTAATAATAACACACGGCTTCATTGGAAGATTTTGCAAGGATTCCTAAAAATGGAAAGGCGTTCATGAGCGAAAGCAAAAATAGCATCTGTGCTGCTTATGTCTTCTTCCTTTTGCCTTCACGACTTGAAGCAATAAATCTCTGTATTGCAGGTAACCCAGATGATGGAACCTCTCCGCATTAGCAGCACAGAGTCATCACAGACTGAGTGCGATTATTGTGGCTCTGAGAAGCAGGATGATGGAGAAGATGTGAGGTGCCAGGAAAAGACCAGAGGAACAGCAGTCTCAGGAGCACAGGAAAGTCAACAACACATCCTGGCAGAAGATGAGAAAGAACGCTTCCTGGGAAGAGAGGTAAGGCAGAGGTGGCCCTAAGAGAGCCTCTGGTCCTAGATGAGAGATAAGAGATGGTGAAGGAAATTGACTCTAGAAGAGATGGGGAAGTCCCAGGTTCCAAGCTGGGAGACAGGGACACAGGAGAAGACAGCAAAGAGAGGAATACAAAAGGAGTGATGAGAGGAAGGATGTTTTTTATGTATGGATATGTATCTTTATGAATAGGAAGCGTGTTACAGATCAAACCCTCAGATGTGAGTTGGAGGAATTGCTCCTTGCCAGTGTAAAGGTGACTCATGAGAGCTGGCAGTCTGCTCTTGGGTTTAAGGCAGGACTGGAATACTTGCCTTGTTCTAATTGCTGTGTTATGCAGCACAGCTTGGCTGGTTTCAGGCCCACGTGGCTGTGATAGCAATAACCATCTGCCCCTGGAGACCATCATGTCTTGGAAGCAGGCACTGTCTAGCCTGGGTTTGCATCAGTCTTGTGTCTAGGGAGGCTGTGGGCTCCCACCAGCCTGCAAGGTGTTGCCAGGACAGGTAACATAGCAGTGGAAGAGCAGTGCTATTTTTCCACACTCACATTTGTTCCCTTGCAAACTGAGACATTGGAGACAGAAATTCCTTCCAGGGTTCTTGCATTTCACCTGTTCAGCCAGGATGGGTGGTGCTGTTCCCAGCAGTTCCCCTGCAGTTCTCCCAGTGGTCAAAGCCAAACACAGCAGAGTCCACTTTCTTCCTGAGGGCTCTGCTTCATGCTTCAGATCTGTTGAGGATTCTCGGGTGCCTCTGCACATAATCCCTCTTCTGGACTCTGAAAAGCCTCTCTCCTGTCACTCTCTATACTTTATTGGCAAATCACTACAACAACAGCACCACTTTCCTTCTTGGCTGATTCTATTCTCTGTCATATTCATGTGAGAATTCATGAGGAAATAACCTTATTGCACTCCACAGGATCCTGTTATCCATGTCTTGAGCTTTAACAAGCCTGAGGCACTCTTACCTCAGCTGATTGCCCTCTCACATTCATGACTCTTCTCAGAAAAAGCAGACACCACACCAGGCACCAGTCAGCTCCACAGTGTTTGCATTAGCCAGAGGTAGTTATGATCCAAGAGACCAGACCCTGCTGTTACCAGAGTTCTGGCCAGCACAGAGAAGGTCTGAATAAGGTCAAACATTGTCCTCCAGAATAACGGAGAGCAAGCCAGCTCCCAGCTGAGACTGGATGTGGTGAAGGGTTGTGCAGCAGGCTGCCTTCTAGACAAAGGATTCGGGTGATGGGCTGCCATTTTAGACATCTTTTACTTTGCCTCTGTGCTCTTCAGAACAAGACTCAAGAGACATCTGGAGACCAAGTTCTAGGTGAGCCACATCCACAGGAGATGGATCAGGATCAAGATGACAGTGAAAGCACCTCTGCAGCCTCCATGCTGGACTCCACAAGCCCTGCTAACACACAGTGAGTAGTTCGTTCTGCTCTCTTGCAGGCACAGCAGAATAGTTGTTTCCCTTGTCTCACATGAGAACAAGTGTATGGCACAGGTCACCTCCAGGAAGGTGAGAAAGCCAAGGAGGAAAGGAGGTAACTTGTGTGATCTCTGTGGATCTGTCAGCACTTTTGGGCATTGATTCTAAGCTGAAGTGAGAAGAGTAGAGATTAAATAAGATACTAAGTGGAAAATACATGTTTCCTCAGGCAGCTAGGCCTTGTGTGGGCTGGGCATCATGCTTTGTCAGGCAGCATCCAGTCCAGCTCCTAAGAGAGGCATTGCCAGCCCCTTTAGGCAGGTGCAGGTGTGTTGGTCACATGCAAGCTCTGCCACATGTGTGATCACCTGGGCTGCCTTTCGTAAGAAAGCCATAATTTTTTTGGGATGAGAAACTTAATTAAAAACGCCTCAATAAAGTCTGAACTTCAGAGCAGCATGAGCTTTTCTGTCCAACTCACTCCCGCCCTGTCGGGCTGCTCAGCTCCACTCTCGTTTCTCCCTATTGCCTGCTGTCTCCTTGTGTTCTGGATGTTTAGTTGTGCGTTCAGGTGCAGAACATTTCCACCACCTCACCCTGAGAGGCTTTGCATAGCTACAGCAGAGGATCTCTGTGCTTCATCCACCTGGATGTGGTGGGTGCTAGCAGAATTGCCACCTCCTACCTTGTCTCAAGTGTGATGATCTGGCAATATATTCCCTCCACAGGGTGCAGCTGAGCTGGGATAAACCCATGGAGCATTTAGTTTTCAAAAGAACTCTCCTGTCCATCTGGAAGGCGATAGCCAGTCACAGGTATGTGGGGGCAAAGCGCTGGACTGATGTGGCTCCTGAACACATTGCCCTGAGCTCCAGCTCCCCTGTCACCAGGCCTTGTCCTCCCCACCAGGACAGCCACCAGAGGCTGGCTTGTCTCTCCATGGCTGTGCTTCTGACTGTCCTTGCAGTGAGAACAGCTGTGTGTTGCAGAGCTGGAGAGAACACTGCATATTCATTTCCCCCACTTAACGCAGCAGAGCCCAAATGTTGCTTCCTACACAGCTGGCAGGGCCAGCTCCAGCGAGGGGCTCAGCCTCCTCCCAGGCGAGTGCTGCCAGCCACCAGCTCAGCGCTGCTGCCGCGGCCCTCACGGCCCCCGGGCTGTGTGCGACGCTGCCTTTGCCGGAGGGGGCGACACAGGTCGGTCGTTCTTTGTGCTCGTCCCTGCAGGTGCAGTGGCCCGTTCCTGAAGGCGGTGTCAGAGAAACAAGCCCCTGGCTACAGGGATGTGGTGAAGAGGTGAGTTTGTGGAGGAAGTGCTCAGTAGTTGTTTTCCCTGTTTTTTCTGCCTTCTGTGGTTTCCAAAGGGCCAGTGGGACAGTCTGCTTCCTCCTTCCCTAGAGTTGGACTATCACCAGCAGCTCCCATTGATTTCTTTTAATCCAAGTGATTTGAACCTGGAAGCTTGCACTGACTCTGGAGCTGATGGGAATTGTGCCTGCCCTTTGCTGGCGTTGCATGGCTGACTTACTCCAGGCACAGTGCAGGCAGCTGTAAGCCCTGCCTGAGAGGGGACTCAGTTTCTGCAGCGCGGCAGTCTCCTCTCCCTGTGCTGGAAGCTTGTGCTTTGGTCAAGACCCTCTCCTCATCCACTGCTTGCTCCCCAGATGTTTTACTCTTGGTGGAGAAGTGGGTCATAAGAATATTTCCCAGAGAGATTAAGGGGTTTTTTTCAGAGCTGAATCATATTCTATTCTGGTCACAGTTGTCGCCATTCATTTTCTCATTCTGTCAAAATAAGGGAAGTAATATTTATTCTCCATCATGTTCCACTTATCAGCACTGCTATTTTTGCTGGTGGCACCATTCGATTTGAAGGGGTTTTAATAGATAACCTATTTTAGCAACTTTTCTTTCTCCACTAAGACCTGGACTGACTTCATGAAGACTAATTGCAAGAATCGCTCTGTTTGCCTTCTCTGGAGCTCAACGTGAATTTTTTTTTTAGAGGTGACTGCTAATGACCTACCTACCAAGGTGACTGGACAGCAAGTCGTGCATTGGCTAAACTTACTTGTCTGACTTCGAAGAAAGCCATTTCTCACTCTTCCTCTTTGTCCTAAGCAATAAAATTGATTGAAAATAGCTGTGCTTTCGGGGCTGTGCTGAAACAAGACTCAGCATGTTCACGCAGAGCCTGAAGAATGCCTGGCCCTGGGCTGCAGAGTAATTTTCCTTCTATCTTTTGTAGACCCATGGATTTAACCAGCATAAAGAAAAGACTGTCAACGGGACACATTCGGTCCATGGTCCAGTTCCAGCGTGACCTCATGCTGATGTTCCAGAACGCGGTCATGTACAACAGCCTGGACCACCACGTGCACCGCATGGCCGTGGTGATGCGGCGGGAGGTGCTGGAGCAGCTGCAGGCGTTTGCTGAGGCGCTGCTGGGCTCGAGGGACGCGCAGGGCGGGTAAGAG